>NC_139240.1:66189310-66474151 GCF_977018435.1 Lepisma saccharinum
AAGTAGAGAAATAGGTATTATGTGTAGCACCGACTATAGTAATTACCAGAAAACTCACGATAATAATACTGACATTAGCCACCAAGATATAAACTTACCTCTGTCCATCCATGTAGAATTACACTGAACAGTTGTTCGAGAAGTGTGCGATCAGTTATACCCATCCAACATTATTCGGCTTGTCAAACTTTCAATATGCAACTTGAAACTGAATGATACGAGGGTAAGTCAATATATAAGTCGCAAAATAGAATAGAAAGAAAAGTTGGAATAGTTTCCTGACAAAATGTGGTTTATTTTTCAACGTAATCTCCATGAACATTTAGGCACTTGTCTCAGCGTTTCACGAGTCCCTCAAAGCCAGCAAGTAACCTCCCGATGGACCTCCTCCATGTCCTGGAACCGGTGACCACACCCAGGTGATTCTTCAGTGGACCGAAGAGATGAAAGTCGGTTAGTGCCAAATCCGGACTCTAGGCTAGATGTTCGAGTCGTTCCCAACCTACGGACCGTACGTGAGCCACTGCGGTATTGGCACTGTGTGGACGAGCGTTTTCATCCAACAGAAGAACTCCATCTCTCAAACACCTGGACGTTTCCTGCGAATGGCTGACCGTAACTTCGTCAGGGTTCTGCATACGTGGCTGCAGTGATAGTGTGACCCTGGGGCAGAAATTCCACTGTTTTACTGTCCCAAAACACGGTGACCACCACCTTCCGTCCTGACTGGGTGACCTTGAACTTCTTCATTTTGGGTGATCTTGGCACTTGACTGACTCACCGCCGGACGAGAAAGTGACTACTTGCGCCGTATACGATACACGGTGGTGCTGCCACCTACACCGACACTTACGGAAAGGATCAGTACTACGACTGATATTCATAAAACAAATCCGCATTGCAGCAATTCGAAGTCATTTCATTTTGCGACTTATATATTGACTTCCCCTCGTACAATGTATGCAATTCTCAACTAGCCGCTCCATCGAAGAGCTACAAAGAATTGATTGCATTGTACGGTCAACGGCAATAAAAATTGGATACCAAGATCCTAAGATACTCGCTTCCTTGCAAGGCGTTGTGTGTTTTGTTTAATTCTGCAGCGGTGGCAGAAGTTGCCATTGAAAATTTGCTCTTAAAATCCACTTCTCGCCGTAGACTTAGGCAACACACATAACATAACGCCTTGTAGGAAACAGTGTTTTTCAGGATCTATGTGCCCCATTTTTATTGCCGTTGAGTGTACACCCAACGGCAAAAGTTACAGTGGACGACTTGTCCATCACAACTTTGATTCAGTCTGTTTTCTACAATATTATGATGATAGCCTGCCTCCGTGGCTAGCACACCGCGCTACGACGTTAGGGGTCGCGGGTTCGAATCCAGGCATGGGTATTGTTACGTACCCAATGACTCTGATGCGCGTGAGTGATTACGAATGTTAAAACAGAGATGGCAGCTCAAGGCGTGCAAGTCAGAAGTTGCTGTAATATACATGAATGGCAGTGTAAATAAGCGCGAAAGTACATTAGGAAGATGAACATTAATAGAATACAGTATATGATAATAAAGAAAAGATATAAAAATAATAAATTACTAAAGATACTTGTGAAATCTTGGATTTGTTGGATTACTACGATCCCCTTTGTGAAAGTTCTGATTCTTTAAATTTCTTATCTATTTACATATGAGTTCATGTTTCATTTCACAAGTATTTTTATTAATTTATTATTTTTATATATTTTCTATATTATCTTATACAGTATTCTATTATTGTTCATCTTCCTAATTTACTTTGGCGCTTATTTACACTGTGATTCATGTATATTACAGCAATCTTCTGACTTGCACGCCTTGTGCTGCCATCTCTGTTTAACATTCGTATTCACTCACGCGCAAGATTCTCATTGGGTACGTAACAGTATGGGAGCTCTTTCCGAGTGTCCCTTCTTCAATTTCATCATATCATCACTCATTCTTATCTTCGTGATTAGCCAAAAGTGGCAGAAATGCGAAGTAGAATAAACAAAATCAATCAAACAATTTAAAACAAAATAATAATGAATATAATGATTAACACTTTGCCTACTATTATATTTGCCGTTGACTGTACAAGTTAAATCAAGCACAGAACGTTTACGAGGGCGATCGTCTATCTCGATAATATTATCGATATTCTTACAATATCGAAATGTCGCACAGCCCTACTTCCAAGTTCAACCAACATGACAGGAATTACCTAAATCTATCATAAATAAAAGAATGCAATATACAGGTATGTATTTATTTAGTTTATTTACTGCCGTGTTGTGGATCTACAAAATGTGAACGTTATATGGTGTAGCTAGAAACAAATTCGCAGTGTGTCACTGAGCTGGAGAGGCCGACACGAATCCCACTGCTGGAAGTTTTCCAGTCTTCCTCTACTGGAGAAAATGCCACTAACAAAATGGCCGCCTTTGACGGCTGATCAGAACAACACAAATTTGTGTGCGAACAGAAGATTGGGAAAACTGCTTACGTTTTTAATTCATACAGTATGCTAGTATGCTGATGATACAATTTTATTTCATGCAGTACGCACAGTACGCAGATGATACAATTTTATTTCATTCAGTACGCAGATGATACAATTTTATATGAATTTTTAACACTAAAAGCATTCTGAAAGATACCAAAATGTTACAGACTAATATAAGTTAAAACAAAATATTGCTAGTTGACGTATTCTTCGATAGTCGACCTCCCGCGCTCTTACAACAGACACAATTTTAGCTGTTGGGAGTACAAAAAGATGGACGAGTTACAATCATAAGCATCTCCATATGTACAAAGAAAGCAGGGATATGTGAAACGAAGGACCAAATATCAGTTCGATTGTCAAAAAAATATGTAAATATTTACGTTCCTTACTTGTGTATGTCTAAGAACAGCTCTCTTTCTTAAAATACACAGTTTCGGTTATTTTTAACAAGCAACGTCCTAACTAAACTTGCAATTTGCTACCGTGCTTTTTCAAAAATATTAAATTTCTGCTATTAATCTGTATACTAAAATAATGGCAACTTGTGTTTAACTTCATCAATCATTGTTTAGCCTATTGAGTTGAGTGTTTACACGTATACAGGTGAATTTTGAATAATTTGAAAGATAATGTACACTTTGTGTGTTGCCTAACATTACCATGACGACCGAACCTCAACAGTAAGTTGGCCATAGAGTTATGCAACACACACACACGTCAGTGAAGCGACCATTTCAGGATACAGGTCTCAAATTTCTATTGCAGGTGACTGTACTTATGAAGCAATAAATATCTCGTGCCAGTAAAGATTTACCAGCGCAGTGATAAAGCTGTCGCCTTGCAATTAGGAGGATCCTGGTTCGAAACCCGGTGGAGGCACACAGTGGTTCGTAGATTAACCTCTCTGCGGATAAAGTAGACTTAAAAAAGAACTTTCAATCAATACTCAAACTAAAGAGCCCCTTAGTGTCAATTTAATGAGGTAAAATAATTTTTACTCTTTTCGAGTGTAAGTGTGCATAATATACATCTTGGGTTAAATATAGGATTGTCTGTGTCCAATCGGGTAAAGCTATGCATCAAATCAACGCATACAATAATCAAGAGCAACTTCAGGATTGGAGGACTTCTGAGCTTACAGGGTAACCAAAAAAAAATGTCTTTTGTTTCTTGGGTAAATTATTAAAAAAAAATTAGAAACTCGTACCATCTTTTTCCTCCCAACTTAACACAGGTGTATTAAAAATAATAACAATACATAATTATGAAGAGTCGGTCTCCTGACCGACATATGGACTGTACAATAACATTTCTGTACATCGTTCTCCTATGAGCACTAGCTTCTAAAGACAAGACTTCACCCATCAGGTGACGAGATACTGCCACAGCGTCCCCTCGTGACCTTATCCAATGTGCAGAATCTCGACACCAGATTCCTCCTTCCCACAATGCAACGCCAACCATTTCCCCGAACAATCCACTTCCACAAGTATTCTAAGGATAAACGAATTGGGAGAATCGCGCAGAAGTTGAGAATGCATTCGCGTCTTTCCATCATAACATACGAAGGGTGTCTCACTACTTGGAGAGCAAACCCATGGGCTATTTCCTCTCAACCCATCCACCAGTACAAAGGAACATAACCACGCTCTGTTTATAAGCGATTTTCAAATCAAGTTTGTACAAAATCCTACAGGCTATTTTCCTTCTTACAATACTGTAAATCTAAGCTTATCTTATGAAAACAATACTACAACAGAAAGCAGGGTGTAATAATACAACACAATACACTGAGAAGGCTACGACCAGCGTTCAATGATACAACACTCTCAGACATTTCCCTCACTCAACAACTGAACAAAATTAAACTTTTCAAAAAAAATGTTTGTAAAGTGAGGAATGTTTTACTGTATGAATCGAAATCTGCCTTTGGGTACAACATACTTTATAACTATACCACATAAACGATTGTCATTGGTTGAAACCGTAACTACCAAATCTTCAACCCTCACGAAATGCATTAATTCAGTGTTTAGCACACTAATTCTATTTAGAGGCCTAAGTTGATTTCCACGGAAAAAATTTTACGAGGGAAAGACGCGATGCCTAGTGAAAAATGCATCACCTACTTGACCCAAGCCCCGAATATATGTCACTAAGAATGGATTCCCTTGTTTCGTTCCCGAAACGTCAGTGAGCTCAAATTCCCATCACACAATATGCATTTGTGCGTATGACACACTATGACTGCTACTAACAGGAAGCAAGCCAAACGGATACAAATTCACATTGGTTTGCAACGCCGTGAATAAAGAAATATGTAAACTTAAATGCGCCAAAGTTTCACCTTCATATGTCATATGCATGAATTACAAGAACAGAACTCATTACCATTGAAGAAAAGCGAAAGGATGTTTGTAATACAAATCATTGACATGTTAATTTGAAATGGTTGCTTGTCAGGGAAAAAAAATCCAGCTGTCCTACCTCTAATACCAGTCATATTCAACCTAGAAGGTGAACATTAAAAAAAAAAAACACTCAAAGAATATCGATATAATACAAATTTATCATCTACTAATGCAAAAAAAATCTTACCTTAAAACAATTACTTAATGCATGACGTAGCAAAAACACACAAGAACAATTGAAAACTAGCAAAAAAAAGCTTACACAATGAAATACAAGAAACAATGTTGGACTGCACTTAGGGAGCGCAGACGAATGGCTGAATCCATATAAATAAGTACGACACGGAGTAGTGCGAAAAGTCATAGTTTCCTCAAATTTGCTCTAGAATTTCATGCACACAATTCAATCAGAATCCTGCGAACAACTGGCAAGCTGCGTTTCACAGAAACACTACGTTGAATTGTGGAATGGCCAGTTTGTAGGTTTGAATCATGAACATTCCAAAGAATCGAACGATATCTACAGTATGTACGATATCCTGTATGTGTTGGAACATTCATAATAATACTATATCTCGGCACCTCTGGCTAGAAACCCCTAAGAATAGGCGGTGCGAGCCAACAAAATGACGACGACGAATTGTTGAATAACTCATTTGTCCAACTAGTAAATGTGCATATTGTTTACGAGGTTTTGATGGAACCAACTCATTCAAACCACTATGTATAGCTATCATATGTAATGTAATAATAACCTAAGTAGTTTTAGCTCTCTTGTCACAGAAAGTAAAAGTTAGATGCCAAAACGTCCATTACCGCGTAACTGCCAATGTATTCTCGCATGTCCAACAGAAATGATAAATACAATGGACAATATGTGGATACCCTATTGTTAAACCAAACAGACTGTGTGATTTCTACTATATGTTTAAGCGTAGCTTCAGATGTATATTCACCAATTTTATTACGAAATGATCATTTAAATTTATATATGAGCTTGCCAGCAATAGGTCTGATTTTGATTAACTCTAAACTCATTTTAATTACCGGTAACTCAATCCGATCTTTATTGTTAACATAACCAGTCCGACATCGAAGTGGAATGTTACGCGTAGATTGAAAAACCTCAACAAACTACTTGTGTTCGCTCCCTTGCCGCTTTGTAAGTCCTATATACGAGGAGAGACGAAAAAAAATGGCGACATACAGATCGCGCTGCTCTTAAACTACAATAGGAGACAGACACCCGAAAAAAAAAAAGAAGAGAATTTTAGCAGCAACGCATTCAGGAATGATCAAAGTAGCAGTGCAGGAACAAAAATAAGGTCCTGAAGGTGGGAAAATTAAGGGAAATTTCTAATGGTGACCAGCACCAAGTCGATGACAAGTGGCGACAATATGCACAGCGACCATCCACTAACATGCTACGTCATTTACGTCACTCGATAACCTAACATGTACGTACATCCTTCGCAGTAGAAACAATGACAAAACACAATCGTTCCATTTTTGTACTTCAGCAATTATCCCTAAATCAAAAGATGAAGACCATCAGGAAACTAGGCTTGAACACACACTAAAAGTTCTAATAATACTAGTTGCTTATACAAAATAAATGTAAATAGTAAATAACAATGTTGCACTTTTAAATCAAGCTGCTACAAATACTGCAATATAAACCTCCTGTACATTTTGCAGTGATATTGTTGGAATGCTGATGATTCTACTTTTTTAAAAAAAGCCAAGGTCAAATTAACACTTCTTCCTCTTTGCCTTAAACTAGCTTTATGATTATACAATAAATATGTCGCTGTCTTTTCGGCACCCATTCTGACAATCACGAATATATATAAGGGTCAGTCAGTTGAAAACAGGCCACCTTGTATATCTCGACGCGTAGATGCCGCGGATTCACGAAGCTGCTGCCTCTGGAAGATGGGTTCCATTGTCGCCCGGTAGATGGCAATCGCGTCGCCAGCTTGTGTGAAGCAGTGCGAGTGTGAGCCGTGTGAAGCGCAGACGTGCAGGGACTTGCTCGCTGCTCTTCCTTACTGGCCTCCATGAATGCCGGACGGCAATTCCTGTTCCAGTGGCAGGAGCTTCGTGAAGCCGCGGCATCTACGCGTCGAGTTATACGGTGGCCTGTTTTCCACCGACAGTTTAGATTGAAACGAGAAGAAGGGCAATTTCGCTAAACAAATGTGCATAACCTCACACAGATCAGCATCCTACATGCGCCCAATAACAACAATTGTTTTTTGCATAACATGGAATGATAAAAATAAGTCTCTCTTTTTTTTCATCTCATTACAGCCAACTTACACTGATTTCAATACATGTGCACACTATGTTATAAAGCGTCATAATCTCATGACAAACTCTTACTGTTTTCCACCACGTATCTACAACAGCATACGTACCCTTCATCTCATGTTTATAATATACATTATTCTAATAAGTAATTCAATAAAAACGTTATGCATTACTACTATCTAACGGAAGGCAGAACATATATATATCTATTTATATATATATATATTTCAATGCTTTCTCCACACTCCTCGTCTGGAAAGAAAGAGTCTTTTCGGGGACATCCTACGTGACCACGATTTGCCATCCGATGAAAAACTAAAAGACAGAAATATGACCTTTGAAGATCCGTGAGCACAATGACCTGTCTTGGCAATAACATAAGCAAGTTACATATTAAATCTCGCCTCTACTAGTCTTCACCTTCTGTCAGATCTATCCGCTGCTAGCCTTGTGGACATTAGAGGGAAAAAGAAAACAAAAGAGAGACGAAATGAGTGGGAGATGACGACAGGGAAACGGATGGAAGATCTAGTAGGCTGCAGAGGGACTTAGATCGGGTCACACGCAATCCTCCAGGGACATTAGCAAAGGGTTCACATACTCGAATCCCTCGAACTCCGTCTGGTCTATCTTCTCGATGACTCTCCTGAAAAGAGAAGAAAAGTGGAATCAGGCACAGATGTCGAGACTTCTGGCATCATACCAATCTAAGTTTTCACATACATATATCTTTAAAAATATTCACTACAATGCAGTAAAATATACAAGGTGAACAGCAGTGGCGTATACTAAGTCCAAGATCTGGGCTATCCTAGGCTATGAATAGAAATAAATTTACCAACTCATAGGAAATTAGGTTGCCAACTCATAGGAAATCAGGTTAGGTTGCCAACTCATAAGAAATCAGGTTAGGTTACCAACTCATAAGAAATCAGGTTAGGTTACCAACTCATAGGAAATTAGGTTGCCAACTCATAGGAAATCAGGTTAGGTTACCAACTCATAAGAAATCAGGTTGCCAACTCATATAAAAAATCAGGTTAGGTTGCCAACTCATAGGAAATCAGGTTGCCAACTCATATAAGAAATCAGGTTAGGTTACCAACTCATAGGAAATCCTGTTGCCAACTCATAAGAAATCAGGTTACCAACTCACAAGAAATCAGGTTAGGTTACCAACTCATAGGAAATTAGGTTGCCAACTCATAGGAAATCAGGTTAGGTTGCCAACTCATAAGAAATCAGGTTAGGTTACCAACTCATAAGAAATCAGGTTAGGTTACCAACTCATAAGAAATCAGGTTAGGTTACCAACTCATAGGAAATTAGGTTGCCAACTCATAGGAAATCAGGTTAGGTTACCAACTCATAAGAAATCAGGTTGCCAACTCATATAAGAAATCAGGTTAGGTTGCCAACTCATAGGAAATCAGGTTGCCAACTCATATAAGAAATCAGGTTAGGTTACCAACTCAGAGGAAATCCTGTTGCCAACTCATAAGAAATCAGGTTACCAACTCACAAGAAATCAGGTTACCAACTCACAAGAAATCAGGTTACCAACTCATAGGAAATCAGGTTGCCAGTTTGCAGTCATTTCACAATTGTCGGAATGGGCAGTGCTACTAAAAAAAACCCGACTATACAAGAGAGTATGAATTTATCCGCATGTTGCAAGTGGGAGCGGTTCCTTAAGTCGGTTATACTTACCAAGTCAGACACAATGCTTAAAAAATATGTACTTTTTTTAAAAAAAGAAAAAACTGCAATAACTCAAGTTGCAGGTAATCAAATGGGAGTCTCCGTGACCTCTTTCCGTTCAAGTGTTTTTCTGCGCCATCGGAAGCTTGGTATTCCAAGAGAACAAGTGAAATGATACTCCCATAAGTCCCCTCCCCGAACCCTACAACAATTCAGCGCACAGATCTCTTGAACAGGGGCGCGTCAAGTATCTGAGCGCTCAGCGAGCAACGTGATCGCTCGTCTACTTGACGGCCAAATAGGCGTTGCTCGGCGAGCGCTGCTCACTTAATCGCTGAGCGAACATGAACCTTACTCGCCATAGTTTCAGCCACAGAATATAGCGTTTTTGTGTTTCGATCTCGTGAGGCAAAAGAGAAGAAGAGGAAAACTGTATGATGGTGGCGGAGTGGCCTTCAATGAGGACATATATGCGATGATCGGCTTGCGATATATAGCGTAATTACAGAGAAAGTTCAAGTAACAGAACGTGATGTAATATTCCAGTTTTGTAATTGTATTAAAATGAAACTGTTGTTTATTTCAAATAATAAAATATTAACACACCATAGTTTTGGAAAGCTGTGCAAGGGTGTGAAAATGAAAAATTTCGATAGTTTTGTTCATACCACCTATTCTATTTCCATAATTAAAAGCTTTTCAAACACTGAACTTTTGTCCACTCGACGCAGCCACATTGATCACAGATTACTCAAAGGCACTGATACTTTTATCAATTGTAACTGTTTCTTCTGGCCTTGTTCTTACCAGAGTTCGGAAAGCAATCTTTTATAAAAAGTAACTCAAGTTCCAGTAAGAAGTAACTATGAGCTACTTTCTGCTGGAAATTTTCTTGTAAGAAAATTACACAAAATCAATTCTAATCCAATGCCGTCCAACTTCAAGTTCATCACCTATCGGCATTACTGTAGAGTCCATAGTTTTCGGAGTCGCTAATTGGTGACATTCACATGTAAATACAATTAGTTACATTTTACACTATAGTTACAATTCATTATTTTCCTGTCTAATAGAAGATTGGGATAAATAAATACCCGGACAATGCCGGATAATCAGATAGTATAATAAAAACGTTAAAGTACTCAGAAACCAGACGTGATGGACAAAATCCGATTACATATTCGTAATCAGCGTAACAATCTTGGTAATCATCATCATTAAGCTTGTCTGTACAAAAAACTGTGTTGACATGTGTAATTTATATCGGACTTGTGACACCTTCTCGTAGTTTCTGCGCAGCAACAACGCACAGAATCTTGTAGAAATGCAATCCACGTAGCAAGATCCCTGCAAGTCGATAAAAAAGAGCGCTCGCAGGAACCTCTTGACATTTCGCTCGCAAGGGTTTCTACTGAAGCATACCTAATGTCCAAAGCTGGCGACTGCATCAAGGACATTAATATCCCCCGCCGTAGACAGGCGTGCACTTGGAAAGGCTGGTCAAGCAGTAAATAAATTGTCCCCACAGCGCATATTGGGGGAGGAGGGGTAACGTCGCAGTACACACATGCACGGCTGGTATTTCGCTTGTTACGTACTACCACGAGAGACATGGCGGGAAAAAAAGATGGCAGTGTTGCCACAATTTCCCTCTCCAAGCGGCAAAAAATCCCTTTTTTGGTTAATTCTTTCCCTTCACCCCAAGAAAGCATATAAAATAATAATAATAGTACTAGTATTACCGTTGATCCATGTCCCACATATTAGGATTGAACCCTGGCCAGACATGAATGTACAGTTGTTTCTTCCCTCATAAAGGCCTTCCCGATGGCGCAGTGGTAGCGGAGTCGCCTTGTAATTAGGTGGTCCCGGGTTCATACCCGGTAGACACACATAGTGATTCGCATCTCACTTTAAACTGTAGGTCCAGTCCCAATTAGCCTTTCTGTGCATATAGTGGACTTAAAACGCCAAATCAATCAATCAATCCCTCATCCATTACATCGCTCCATCCTCATTAGTGTTGCCCACGAGACGAGACGAGACTTTGGTCTGTCCCGTCCCGTCTCGTGAAAATGCTGTCTCGTCTCGAAAATATTCGTTTGTCCCGTCTCGTGTCCCGTCTCGAAGGGTTCTGTCTCGTCTCGTCTCGTCCCGTCTCGTTTTGTCCCGTCTCGTCTCGTAAAAGTGATCCGGGATATCATGCCAACAAAAGTCAAAAGTAGCAGAAACACAAAATATTTTTCCAGAAAGTGGGATAAAGCTCCAAATATTTTACCCATTGCGTGGTGAGAATAAGTAAGGTTCGTTAATCATGACGACATTTATATTAAAAATGCAGTTTGTTGGTTACTGATTGCTAGGTATCTTATGAAATCTACCTTGTGGTTTTTCTGGCTCCCGTACAAGAGTATTCTTTTTCATTACTGCCATACCTTTTTGGAAGTCTAGAAATGTTTTCCACTAGACCTTCTTTCTTTCTGAATGTCGAACTTCTGTGCACTATGAAAATGTACATTTTTTCTTTAAATTCTAAGTTTGGCGCTGGGGAGCTACAAAAAAGTTTTTAAATGTGTAGTACGAACACAAAAGACTATTTAAAATTTCAATATTTAGTATATTACAAATAGAAAGCATTTATTGTTCTTAATATTGTTAAACATCTTCTATCACATAAGTTTCAAAAAGTGTTTCTTTGTGATATTGTGCTGTTTCTTATGCCCAGCTTATGACGCACATACTTCTTTGTTTTCCCTTTAGCCTCTAAGTCCGGTACCACCACCGCTTGATCTAATTTATCCTTCGGCAAGCACGCATCTAGAAATATATGTCGGGGGAGGGTATCTGAGCCAAGTGTTTCAGAAAAAATGATAATAATAACATTAACGACAACAATTAAGCAAATGTTTAAATTAATACATTAATATAATTCATAGGTCTATTCACTTGAATATGTAAATTAATCAATTCTATTATTATTATTACATGAAATGTTACAAAGATGGTAGAAGAATAGTAATATAACAGCACGAATATTAACTAATATCTAGCTTACGTGTAGTTAAGATCGTCAAAATTTGCATAAAAACAGCTGTCCTGGTAAGAAAATTAATGTTAAAAAAGGTGATGAATTAAATATTTGCTGAATAACAAAAAAGGATGTTACATCCAGTTAACGAAAAATAAAGTTCCTGATTAATATTTTATGCTCATTATTATAAGTAGTAGCGTACATAAAACTTCATTGATACTGTCATTCAAAGCAGTATGATCCCAATAGCATACTTGTTTTCTAGTAAGTTCGGAAGGAATATGTAACCCTCGATTATGCTAAACAAATATATTTTTGGTTTAGCTAGAGCAAGGTCCCAGGAGGATGCAAGAAGCCGTTCCTGCAAAAGTGTATGTTTTACGAAGCGAAGAAACGTGACAAAACCACCACGTATGGAAGGCAAACCTGCATTTATTTTATATCGCACATTTACAGAGGCGTGCTTCCTGAAGTTACAAAAATCCCAACTTCAATGATTCTTTTAGACACTATAGTTGAAAAAAATATGTTTAGATGCACCAAAAGTGCGTCATTATCAGATTATGCATATAACGTGTTATTGGAATCAACATATTTGTGTAAATTGGGTGCCTCCCCGATGGCGTAGTAATAACGTCGAAGTCTTGTAATGAATGTAACCTTAAGAATATTAGAATCCACTAATTCACCCACAGGTAAGTCAAATTTCACATATCCCTCTTCATCCTCGTTCATCCTCGGTGTCCATTGTTCAAAGCGAAACCTCTGTCAGTGGAGAACGGCGAAAAATAGTCTCGGAATACACCCTGGCCGTAAACAGGCTCCAGCCACCCTGACATTGCTGTCAGCTTCCCTCTGAAGTTCGATAAAACTACTTTGTGAAATGTGTTTAGTAACGAGTGAAAATGTATACAGTAGATACTACAGGGTGGCTCAATAAGTCACTTAACACCCTCAGTACAAGGCCACTGCTGCAAGGAATTTTAAATCGGCGATGACCAATCATTGCCTGGCCAAGGGGCGAACCACATTGACGCCACCCACATGGCCGGCGACCATCTTGATGTTCGCCATCTTGAATTCAACTTCAGAATTTTAAATGGGAAGGGGGTCGTGCTACATATCAAAATGGGCTAGAATTTCACGAGAAATGCAATGGTGAAGGTTTTTTCGACGTATCTTTAACCAGTAAAAAGGTATGACTGAATTCTTGTACCAATTTGCTCCTTTTCGAGGTGTTAGAAAAATGCCTTAAAATTTGTTTAGCGCATCGGTAATACATCGAGATCAAAATGACGTCTATGGAGAGACGTTCGCATGCCATTGCACATTATTTTAATCGGATACATCCATGAAGAGCTGTGCATTATGAATGGTTGTCGCGAACAATTTACAGTGTGACGCTTCCATTGAATTAGAAGTCTTTCACAGTGACACGGCTAATGTTTATGTTCATAAGGAAGTTTATAGACAGAATATGTGACCCTTGTCATCTGATAACTAACTTTGTACAAAAACAGGTTCATAACGTTCCCATAAGTGTTCTGGTGTTTTTCCCTATTGAAAAAACTCTGTAAAAAGTACCTTCTTCCATAAGCAAGGATGAAAAAAACTGTTTATTTAACAAATCCAAGTAGCCCTAAGCATTTAAGGTTCCGTTGATGGAAAATTGACTAACCAATCGTGTTCCACACAGCACGCCACACCATTAACTTACCAACACTAACCATTCAGCTTTGATCTGTCAAAAATGGTTATCAGATAAAAATCATCGAATATTCTGTTTATAAACTTCCTTATGAACATAAACATTAGCCTTGTCACTGTGAAGGACTTTTAATTCAATGGAAGAGTCACACTGTAAATTGTTCGCGACAACCATTCATAATGCACAGCTCTTCATGGATGTATCCGATTAAAATAATGTGCAATGGCATGCGAACGTCTCTCCATAGACGTCATTTTGATCTCGATGTATTACCGATGCGCTAAACAAATTTTAAGGCATTTTTCTAACACCTCGAAAAGGAGCAAATTGGTACAAGAATTCAGTCATACCTTTTTACTGGTTAAAGATACGTCGAAAAAACCTTCACCATTGCATTTCTCGTGAAATTCTAGCCCATTTTGATATGTCGCACGACCCCCTTCCCATTTAAAATTCTGAAGTAGAATTCAAGATGGCGGACATCAAGATGGCCGCCGACCATGTGGGTGGCGTCAATGTGGTTCCCCCTTGGCCAAGCAATGATTGGTCATCGCCATTTTCACATTCCATGCCGCAGTGGCCTTGTACTGAGGGTGTTAAGTGACTTATTGAGCCACCCTGTACATCTATTTTGCTCATAAACTTGAAGGCTAAATTTACAAAATAAAAAGAACAGCTACAACATTCCTTCATCTGATTTACAGAAAGGCTAATCGGGACTGGACCCACAGTTTAAAGTAGGATTCAAATCACTATCTGATATCGGGTATCGGGTATCGAACCCGGGACCCCTTGATTACAAGGCGACGACGCTACCACTGTACCATCGGGGAGTCCCCTCATAGAACAAAGCTTCCTTCTACGACGATTATGCAGAACTTAGTGCCCTTGCTTCATTTCAAATCTATTCTATATCAGCCTCAGTATTTTGTTATTACAATCCAAGGAATAAATAGTATTCTCCCTAAATAAGAAATAAATAAATAAAAAAAGCATTGTAGCCTAAATAATCTTCAAACGGACGTAAAAAATCTAATCCAACCACCTGTAGAATGCCTGAGGTAAACAACAAGAATTTTCTCAACAAAGACAGGGCCTCCCCCATGGCGCAGTGGTAGCGTCATTGCCTTGTAATCAAGGGGTCCCGGGTTCGATACCCGGTGGAGGTACAAGTGGTTCGGATTCCACTTTAAACTGTAGGCCCAGTCCCGATTAGCCTCACTGTGCATAAAGTGGACTTAAAACAGCAACTCAAGAAACTCAACAAAGACAGTTCCGAAATTCCCATAACAATCTAATAATTTCGCAACCCGTGCAAATAATCATGTGGTAAATTCTTTTCATGGTTCCCTGTAAACACTAAAATAACCAAATTACTTCTTTCTATATTTCCCGTATTTTCTCCTCCTCTTTAGCTCTCAGCTGCTCGGAGTGGGATAAAGCAGGATTATTTATCCTTAATTATCTCCTTCTCTTAGTCTTGCTAATATCTTGGACTCCTTAATAACTTTCCATACAACTCCTTATCAATTTGTACTGCCAGGTTTCCTACAATGTTTTTCCTACTTCCTAATAACAATCACTTCTGTACACCCTTTGATGTAAAAATTAAATAATAAAAATAAACCCTATCCGTCGGTCCGTTTATCTTTCCAACCTATAGAGCTGAGACTATTTTTACAAGATAAACCTCGGACGCAGACATTCTACGATCTTTTGGCCCCTCCTTCCACCTTCTCTACCTGCCCTTTTACTTGATGTTATTCAAAATTGTATTAGTATCTGGAGTACTATCGTAACATAAAATTAATAACCTGGAATAAATTGAAAAACAAAAGTGGGGAGTAACGAAATAGTGTTGAAAATAAGTTTAGGTATTCATTCATTACTATCTCTAGAATAGTCTTCTTTTGACTTAATACACGCTTATCAACGTTTCTAATTGAAATACTTTATTCCAAGCAAACAAGTATTTGCAACTGATTAAATATTTTGCTTTTATTTTTTCGAGACATTCGAGACGAGACGAGACATTTCAAAAGCCGTCCCGTCCCGTCTCGTGTCTCGTCTCGAAAACGAGACGAGAAATGCATTCCGTCTCGTCCCGTCTCGAATTTCAAAAAGCTTGTCCCGTCTCGTGTCTCGTCTCGAAAACGAGACGAGACACGAGACGAGACGGGACATGTCCCGTCCCGTGAGCAACACTAATCCTCATCGTTGCTATTAACCGAGATGCAGAAGAGCGACGTACAAGAAACAAAACAATACTATAAATAGCTTTAGGCGTATACTAAAAGGGGCAGAAATAAGAAGAAACAATAAATAAATAAGAACTATGGCACACACTACCTGTACTAATATTTAAATCACAATGCTTCAAATTTCCATGGAATTTTGGTATTTTTAAATGAATTTCACCTTTTCCCTTTTGGTTTAAAGTTCGTTCTGAATTTTCCTTCAAAAAGGGAAATTTTTCCTTCAAAGAGGGAAATCTTTCCTTCAAAAAGGGAAATTTCCCTTCATGTGGCAACACTGAAAGATGGGCGACAGGGTTCGTCAGCCTTCAACTGCGCAGTAAACCTCTCCTTCCGAGTTGCGTTTGGCGAATTCCTAGAACTTTAAGTATCTAATGGGGGCAAGTGGAGGCAGTGGTCGGATGGGGCATGATTGGTTTCCCAAACTTCGCCATTTCTTTTTGTAGTTGCCTGCAAACCAGCTGAAAGGCAACCTTTGAAGAAAAATAATAATGAAAAAAAGTATAGCGGCCACATGAGGCTTGCGGATGTTTACGACGTTTTCAATCCCCACAGGGTTTTTCGCAAAGAAATTGCCCCCCGCATATCCTCATTGCCGCTACAATACTCTCCTTAATGGAGGGGTCTGGAATTCACCTCGAATGGCGCAGAGAAGCATCTGAAGATGAAACACAAAGAAGTCATCGCAATCACGTGACGTTTCCAAGATCGGCCCCTAAACAGTACTTGGTAAGAACTACAGGGTGACTAAAACTTCATTTCATCGTGTGAATCATGCAAGGAACGCGTTTACAAAGAAATCGCCATCACGTAGAAAATGTTTTGCGTACAAGTTTTCTTGCAAAGTTGTAAATTTCTCAAAGTATGGAGAATTTAAAGGAAGTAAATTTCTTCGAAACTGGGACAAAATTGTATGTTGCGTCATTCAATTGTCGTCTACGTCTGAAACATTGGTTGGCAGTTTCCATGAAAATGATATTTTGGAGGGTTTAAGAGAAATTAAAGCATAAGTACACGCTACATCGGGTCTATTTGGTTTTGGAAAGTTTTGAACAACTTCTTGGTACAGAGAATTTCATGCTCGGAAGGAAATTATTGAGAACTCAAGGGAATTTCACCTTGGGAGACTGAAAATGGAATATCACATTTAGGAAGGAAAAATGACCAGAATTCACGGAATTTCACGTTCGGTAATGCAAATTCCCACAACTCAAGTACTCACGGAATTTCACGTACTGGAAGGCAAACGCCCAGACCTCACGAAATTTCATGTTAGGGAAGGAAAACATCCCCAACTCAACGGAATATGACGTTAGGGAAAAAAACGCCCAGAACTCAACGGAATGTCACGTTCTGGAAAGAAAACGCCCAGAAGTCACGCAATTTTACGTTCAGGAAGGTAGTCACCCAAATCACACGGAATTTTACGTTCTGGAAGGTAGTCACCCAAATCACACGGAATTTCACGTTCTGGAAGGTAGTCACGCAAATCACACGGAATTTTACGTTCTGGAAGGTAATCACCCAAATCACATGGAATTTTTCGTTCTGGAAGGTAGTCACCCAAATCACACGGAATTTCACGTTCTGGAAGGTAGTCACCCAAATCACACGGAATTTCACGTTCTGGAAGGTAGTCACGCAAATCACACGGAATTTTACGTTCTGGAAGGTAGTCACCCAAATCACACGGAATTTTACGTTCTGGAAGGTAGTCACCCAAATCACATGGAATTTTACGTTCTGGAAGGTAGTCACCCAAATCACACGGAATTTTACGTTCTGGAAGGTAGTCACCCAAATCACACGGAATTTCACGTTCTGGAAGGTAGTCACGCAAATCACACGGAATTTTACGTTCTGGAAGGTAATCACCCAAATCACATGGAATTTTTCGTTCTGGAAGGTAGTCACCCAAATCACACGGAATTTCACGTTCTGGAAGGTAGTCACCCAAATCACACGGAATTTCACGTTCTGGAAGGTAGTCACGCAAATCACACGGAATTTTACGTTCTGGAAGGTAGTCACCCAAATCACATGGAATTTTACGTTCTGGAAGGTAGTCACCCAAATCACATGGAATTTTACGTTCTGGAAGGTAGTCACCCAAATCACACGGAATTTTACGTTCTGGAAGGTAGTCACCCAAATCACACGGAATGTTACGTTCTGGAAGGTAGTCACCCAAATCACACGGAATTTTACGTTCTGGAAGGTAGTCACCCAAATCACATGGAATTTTACGTTCTGGAAGGTAGTCACCCAAATCACACGGAATTTTACGTTCTGGAAGGTAGTCACCCAAATCACATGGAATTTTACGTTCTGGAAGGTAGTCACCCAAATCACATGGAATTTTACGTTCTGGAAGGTAGTCACCCAAATCACACGGAATTTTACGTTCTGGAAGGTAGTCACCCAAATCACACGGAATTTTACGTTCTGGAAGGTAGTCACCCAAATCACACGGAATTTTACGTTCTGGAAGGTAGTCACCCAAATCACATGGAATTTTACGTTCTGGAAGGTAGTCACCCAAAACACATGGAATTTTACGTTCTGGAAGGTAGTCACCCAAAACACACGGAATTTCACGTTCTGGAAGGTAGTCACCCATATGACACGGAATTTCACGTTCTGGAAGGTAGTCACCCAAATGACACGGAATTTCACGTTCTGGAAGGTAGTCACCCAAATCACACGGAATTTTACGTTCTGGAAGGTAGTCACCCAAATCACACGGAATTTTACGTTCTGGAAGGTAGTCACCCAAATCACACGGAATTTTACGTTCTGGAAGGTAGTCACCCAAATCACACGGAATTTCACGTTCTGGAAGGTAGTCACCCAAATCACACGGAATTTCACGTTCTGGAAGGTAGTCACCCAAATCACACGGAATTTCACGTTCTGGAAGGTAGTCACCCAAATCACACGGAATTTCACGTTCTGGAAGGTAGTCACCCAAATCACACGGAATTTCACGTTCTGGAAGGTAGTCACCCAAATCACACGGAATTTTACGTTCTGGAAGGTAGTCACCCAAATCACACGGAATTTTACGTTCTGGAAGGTAGTCACCCAAATGACACGGAACTTTACGTTCTGGAAGGTAGTCACCCAAATCACACGGAATTTTACGTTCTGGAAGGTAGTCACCCAAATCACACGGAATTTTACGTTCTGGAAGGTAGTCACCCAAATCACACGGAATTTCACGTTCTGGAAGGTAGTCACCCAAATCACATGGAATTTCACGTTCTGGAAGGTAGTCACCCAAATCACACGAAATTTTACGTTCTGGAAGGTAGTCACCCAAATCACATGGAATTTTACGTTCTGGAAGGTAGTCACCCAAATCACACGGAATTTTACGTTCTGGAAGGTAGTCACCCAAATGACACGGAATTTTACGTTCTGGAAGGTAGTCACCCAAATCACACGGAATTTTACGTTCTGGAAGGTAGTCACCCAAATGACACGGAATTTTACGTTCTGGAAGGTAGTCACCCAAATGACACGGAATTTTACGTTCTGGAAGGTAGTCACCCAAATCACACGGAATTTTACGTTCTGGAAGGTAGTCACCCAAATCACACGGAATTTCACGTTCTGGAAGGTAGTCACCCAAATGACACGGAATTTTACGTTCTGGAAGGTAGTCACCCAAATCACACGGAATTTTACGTTCTGGAAGGTAGTCACCCAAATGACATGGAATTTTACGTTCTGGAAGGTAGTCACCCAAATCACACGGAATTTTACGTTCTGGAAGGTAGTCACCCAAATCACACGGAATTTTACGTTCTGGAAGGTAGTCACCCAAATCACACGGAATTTTACGTTCTGGAAGGTAGTCACCCAAATCACACGGAATTTTACGTTCTGGAAGGTAGTCACCCAAATCACACGGAATTTTACGTTTTGGAAGGTAGTCACCCAAATCACACGGAATTTTACGTTCTGGAAGGTAGTCACCCAAATCACATGGAATTTTACGTTCTGGAAGGTAGTCACCCAAATCACATGGAATTTTACGTTCTGGAAGGTAGTCACCCAAATCACATGGAATTTTACGTTCTGGAAGGTAGTCACCCAAATCACACGGAATTTTACGTTCTGGAAGGTAGTCACCCAAATCACACGGAATTTTACGTTCTGGAAGGTAGTCACCCAAATGACATGGAATTTCACGTTCTGGAAGGTAGTCACCCAAATCACATGGAATTTTACGTTCTGGAAGGTAGTCACCCAAATCACACGGAATTTTACGTTCTGGAAGGTAGTCACCCAAATCACATGGAATTTCACGTTCTGGAAGGTAGTCACCCAAATCACACGGAATTTCACGTTCTGGAAGGTAGTCACCCAAATCACATGGAATTTTACGTTCTGGAAGGTAGTCACCCAAATCACACGGAATTTTACGTTCTGGAAGGTAGTCACCCAAATCACATGGAATTTTACGTTCTGGAAGGTAGTCACCCAAATCACACGGAATTTCACGTTCTGGAAGGTAGTCACCCAAATCACATGGAATTTTACGTTCTGGAAGGTAGTCACCCAAATCACATGAAATTTCACGTTCTGGAAGGTAGTCACCCAAATCACATGGAATTTTACGTTCTGGAAGGTAGTCACCCAAATCACACGGAATTTTACGTTCTGGAAGGTAGTCACCCAAATCACATGGAATTTCACGTTCTGGAAGGTAGTCACCCAAATCACACGGAATTTCACGTTCTGGAAGGTAGTCACCCAAATCACATGGAATTTTACGTTCTGGAAGGTAGTCACCCAAATCACACGGAATTTTACGTTCTGGAAGGTAGTCACCCAAATCACATGGAATTTTACGTTCTGGAAGGTAGTCACCCAAATCACACGGAATTTTACGTTGTGGGAAAGAAAACGCCCAGAACTCATGGAATTTCACCTTCGGAGAGAAAGAATAACCAGAAACCAAGGAAGTATATGTTCGGCAAGGATAACCCTTTGAAGTTACGGAATTTTCTGTCGTTTTCCTTCAGTAGATCCATTCCTGTCATATTGCGAGAGTGTGCAGATAATTCATTACGCAAGCGATCTGAATGATTCCCTCGTTCCAACCCTTTCATGCCAAGAGCACGAATACTCCAAGGTTCCTCTTTTTAACATCTGCTTCCGATTCGAAGGCAAATATCGTAAACTTCGCCTCAGTCAGTTGGAGGCATCGATTTTTTGGCACAAGAGGTAATTACAAAGCATGAAGTGGCGCGTTCCGGCTGAAAAGGCACCGATTACTGCCGGTGGGCTCAAAGGGATACTGTTTGGAGTGCTCCCATCTACACGGGGACAAGTGGGCATCCACAGGGGGAGAGTATGACGTACCATGCTGCTACAAATATCCGTGAAGACATAGAGCAAGTCAGTATTCGAGAAAGCACCCACAGCTCATATTTAACTAGGCATACACACAGAAACCAAATTATGCCAATTTACTTAAACATGTTCATTTCACTAACACATAAAACTGCATAACCTGCTCTTTTTTTGATGCATTAAAATGCATACAGAAACGCATCGAAAGAGCGTCTATCACGATTTGATGCATTCCGAATTCTGTGCACCAGTCTGTCGGTTTCAAATCGCAAGCAAACGAGGGACAATATGAGAGATGAGGAAAATTTGCCAGAACGTAAATTGGTGAACACATAGAACGCGATACTAGGTGTCAGGCCCGTACCCAGGGGAGGGGCAATGCCCCCACTCGAACTATGAAATGTGAGCCTTTAAAAACTTATGAACATTGACGATTTGTGTTTGGATTTTGCAAGAATTTCGATTTCGCCTTTGCATAAATCAATGGGTTTCTTGTGGAGAGAGACAGGCGGCAATACTGAGTACTTCTAGTTTTATGACGATTGATGCAAAGCTATCAGACGTCTCGATTTAGTTGGAACATTGTACATTATTTCTAATCGTTGTCCCGACTTTTACAAATCCAGGGGATCCGGATTCGAATCCCGGCTTGGGCATGGCTGTTTTCATCGTATCATCCTCATCGCGATTAGCTAATAGTGGCAGAAAAGCGACGTAAAATAACCTCATTCAATCAATCCCACAGCATTTCGAATCTTATCTTTGTTCCACCTTTTCGGATCTGTCTCCCCTTCCTCATCCTGGGTCTGCTCTTTTGTTATTAAAGTTCTGCATCAAATCATCATTCATCCTCCTCCATACAGCTACATACACTTACTGTCAATGTGAAAGTATAAAATCCAATTACAACGAGATCCCGTACTACCAAAGACCATACCCAGACTTTTCGTCTCCGGATGTGGGAGTTTCGAAGTGCAAAAAGCAGTGTTGCCACACGCCTGGTTTTTGACCAGTCGTAAATGATATCTTCTGCTGTCAACATGCACCCTTCGCTCGCAGTTCATGTAGAGCAGAGAATGGGAGACGGACTCGCTTTGTAGTTGGTCTGATGCGGTGCACACCCAGCTTGCAACAAGCGCCAGAACTAAATACTAAAGCTGGCTCTCCTAACCTGACCACATATGCATTATTAGACCTAAGCGGAATCGTTAGGTTAGGAGGGACAGTGTTAGTGCTCTTAGCATTTAGTTTAGACCCGCTTGCTAACTACTAGGCTTAGATGACGAACTGTTGCTCCGAGGTATAAGTTTGGCAGTGCAGCTTACCAGGCATGTATCTAGAAATATGTTTGGGGGGAGGAGTCCCAAGTGTCTCAGAAATAATAATAATAATGTTTAAATTAAAATAATTATAGTAAATCAAATTAAAATATTGTTCTCACACGATTAGGTACAAAGACTGTATAACAATAGAGACATAATAGCGCATATTCATTACGTAGCTTACCTGCAGTTAAGATCGGAATAATTTACATAAAAACAAGTGCCGTGGCAATGAAATTAATGTCAAATAGACGAATAATTGAATATTTATCGAATAATAAAAATTATGTTACATGTAGTTGGTGAAAAGTAAGTTTGTGATTAATATTTTACGCATATTATTTTGAGTAGTAATGTACAAAAGATCTTCTTTGTAATGTCATTCAAAGCCGTATGATCCCAATATAATCCTTGCGTTCTAAAAAGTTCAGAGGAAATTAATAACCATCGATTATGCAACAAATGCTAATATTTTCATTACTTAATTTCAGTACTTGGTAAGTCTTTCGGGGAGTCCGGATCCCTTGAGCCCCCCCCCCCCTAAATACGTCCTTTCTGTCCTTCAAAGCCGTATGATCCCAAGATAATCCTTGTCTTACTATAAGTTCAGAGGCATTTATATAACAACGGCTAAACGAATAAATTTTTCATTATTTAATTTAAGTGTATGATAAATCTTTCGGGGGAGGGGGGGTCCGGACCCCATAGACCCCTCCCCCTAAATACGTCCTTGGAGTTTACTACAAGAATTTCCCGTCACCACGGCAACTGGGACAACCTGATTGGTTCAAGGATTCACGTGACGCAAAAAGGCAAGAATAAAATTTCCAAGTTGGTTCTTTCAGCACCTTGGAACAGAAAAACTCCCCAATTTCACCCGGCTTTTCCGAACAGCTTTTGGGACAGTTTCCCTTTTGAAACTGAAGCCAAATTCATGTCCATTTCCACAGGAACAGCGTGCCCCTCATTACGTAAGCAAGGTCAATCAATGGTGACACACGGGGCTCAGATTCTAAGGTGCACAACTGGACAATCGGTTTCTCATTCATGAGAATTAACGTATTCCACCAGCCGGTAAACAAGACCTTCTCCAGGCAGAAAAGCACCGAGATTAACAGACACTTCGCTGCATCGGGTGTATTATGCATGAGGCCCGAGAAGACGTTCTCTGCTGAATACAGATAGCGGAAGTTGACAGATGGGCAGAGCACGGATCAGCCAATGGCTGTCACGTGCATTCTTGGCCGATACTCGATCTCCGCGATTCATATTCGCATGAAAAATATCCTACGTCCCCTCCTATCTGTCACGTATGCACCAATCTAGCCTCATGCATTGAAGAATTTCAATGCCTTTCATATCTAATTGTCGCCTTTCCGACACTTGTCTTGCAACTCAAATCTTCGGCAAACTCTCGAACTAGTCTGAGTTTTTTGTTTTACGCCCATTATGCACTGAGAGGCTAATCGGGACTGGGCATGCAGTTTAAAGTGGGATCCGGGTCACTTTGTTCCACCATGATGCTGTGCGCTTACAAACTTATACAAAAAAAAGCAGCATTTTTGCGACACTATATTCGCTTTCTGCACTATCCATGCAGAACACAGACCTGTATGGGTTTGGATCACTCACAGATGACTGTTGTCTTGGAATAATTTCAGCATGCCGAGAAAATAGCAATTTCACAATAAAATGTGTAGTTCCATCATTTCCCCAATATATGGCTCTGTTTAGATTGTGGTAAATTATTGGTTTTCTACAATACAAATCCTCCAATTTTCAGCTATAAATGCACATAGAATAGTAAGCATTTATCTAACCTTCTATCTTCATAAGAAACATTGGCATGAAAATTGTAAACTGTGATTATTAAGTTCCATTTTCGAAATCCCTCATAAAAAATTATTTCACAAAATGTCCAAAACTCAGTTATAATATGATGGGTTGATAGAACACAATGACGTGGAGAAAAATTGACGTCATTTCCGTGAGCAGAATTATCTATTGATTTGAAATCATCCGACTTTTTTTCTTTTCAAAAATGCAGGGTGGTGGAATCAACAGATGACAATCAGGCTTAATTATGTAAACTTCTACTAGTGTAGTAATCTTGCTTATTCAATTTCTTCTCTTTCTACACCAAATTGTAAATGTCAACAAGACCTTCTTCACTAACCTTTCCGTCATTTATGATCATATTGTCAATCTACTTTAGTTATTAATGGACATAGCTGGACTATAACTTTTACTTTGATATTCTCTCTAAAATCTAGTATTAAAATGTAAAAATTAAATATACTATCTACCAGTGGCGGCGACTGGGTTCCAAAAATGTGTGGGGCACGGTGGCAAAACGAGGGGGGGGGGGGGGCAAGGACAGTTTACTTTCAATTTCAACACAAATTCCAGATGATCTGCAAAATTCCCTGATATTTCCCATTTTCACATTTTGGCAACGCAGGAACGCGAGTACATGTAAGCAGCTGATTGCATTACCCACGCTCCCTACGCTCGTTTACAGGCAAAACTCACAGGGGTTTTTCTCTTCGGGGTCAAGTTGTACACATTGCAAGAAAATCACGCGCGTGCAGAATCGATTCTGCGAGAACCTCCATTGCGAAGTTACAGTTTCCCTCGTTATACAAGATTAACCTCTCTCCCTCCCGTCCACTTATCGCTGCAGAGAACCGCAAGGACTCCAGAATCCATCCAAGTGTCCTAACAAACCACTCCGGTGACCTATGGATTGCGGTGGATGAGCGGCGGCCTTTGAAGTTCCCCCGGTAACCATGGAAACGTTATCCCTTCGGCAAGTCATCATGGCAACAGCATGCAAAGAAACTTTCGGATGTGATCGAAACAAAATCCGCGGAAGCGTTTCGGTCCAGGATTGTCGATGAGCAGAGGCGGCTTAAATTGAAAAATAATAAAACCCTTAGAAAAATATTTGGACCTAAAAGGAATGAGGAGACAGGGGAGTGGAGAAGGTTACATAATTTGCATTTCTGTGCAAATATTATTAGAATAATTAAATCACGAAGACTTAGATGGGCAGGGCATGTGGCACGAATGGGAGAGGAAAGAAGAGTTTGCAGGATTCTTGTTGGGAAACCTGATGGTGAGACCTGTAGGAAGGCCAAGACGAAGATGGAGGGATAAAGTTGAGATGGACCTAAAGGATGGAAAAGATTGGATTGATCTTGCCCAGGATAGGGACAGATGGAAGGCTTGTGTTGCTGCAGCTATAAACCTTCGGGTTTAAGAAGGCTTGAGAGTTAGTTATACCGCGTTTGTTACAACCTGTCCCGGTTCCCGCGCTAGCTGGTCGCTGGCTTTTCTCCGTGCTGGGGAAAGTCAAAGCCTGGCAGCCAATTAAAATACGCAACGTGGCAACAGCGTCTACGTAAGCGCCTTTCTTCTGGCTTCCATTCGCTCCTCGCTGCCCAGCAGACGATTTTTTCCTCGTTTCTCATTGGCACCGAAACTGTTGAGCGATCGCTAACGCGGGAAACGGGACAGGTTCTAACAAACGCGGTATACTTAGGGGGTGGTTCAAGTGTGGCTATTTGTCTCAAAAAGAGATATATACGTATATTTCAATAACACGAAATGGAAAGGAAGTAGTTTCGAAAAAGAAACACAGATGGAAGCACAAGGTGAAAGAATAAAAATAAACTGTCTGAGGATAAGTATCGATTTAGTGAAAGTAGAAATACAATAAAAAGATGTACAAAACATGAAACCGATGTAGAAAAGACAGATAATAGATGGAAAGGAAAAGCAAGTGGTTTTCATCATTCAACAAGTTAGAGCGTGTAGTCAATTAATTGTTAGGCATGCATAAGAGAGTATTGAAAAAAGTATAAATTTAGGTACGTCTTTATGGCGTATGCATAGTAAGAGATCGGTAAGTTCATCGAACTCTCTAGCCTAACTATTGCTTATTATAGAGTCTCGAGAAGAAGCACAGCTCAATATAGCCTTTGTCCTCAGTGCTACCATCCTTCCAAGGAAGAAATTTTGGTTTTACTGCTGCATACATACAATGCAAATCATGTAGCAATTTAAACTAAGAGATTACTGTTATTTTGACATCATTATGTAGGTATTAAATAAATGCATACCTACAATAAACGTATTATTTAATAGAAATATTCAAAGTTTTTAAAACTACGGCTATTATCTTTCTTATTTAAAACAGTAAATATGTAACATGGGCAAGGTTATACTGGGAGTGGAAAGTGGGGGGGGGGGGGGCTGCCAGGGTGAAAACTTTGTTTGAGCCATCCCTGTCGATGAGGAAATGAGTCCTATACTGATCACGGACCCAACTGACAGCTGACCTACTTTTTGCTACATAGCTCTATTTGTCCACCAATCGACTTCGGGGTTTTTGCCTCGACGAGTGTCAACAACCTCAATTGAGAATGAAGAGCTGCAGGGGTAACATCGCTCTTCCGTTACAGCGTTGCCAAACGTAGTTCTGTTCTTGTCAGTTGTTTTTATTAGCTTGTTTATACAGTGTTTGGGTGTTTTGTGTACGATTGTACAACTTTTATCCAGTAATTCCGCTGATCAACTCTCTCTTACCCCGTTTCACAGTACCTTTGGCAACGTGCTGTCTACCCGACGCCCATTTGTTTCATCCCGCCAGCAAAGTTCGGGTGCCTAGCGACACGAAAATGCTCGATGTCAGCCGAAGATAGCCGATTAGTTGTTTCCCAGCCGCCACTTGGGAATGCGATCAGTATAGAAACATGAAATTTGGATGACGGACATACTATGTATTTATTGCAACATGAATTATTTCAATTGGGTTTCCTAATTGAATTTGACACTTCGAGAACCGTCTCTATGGCATTTGTACCAACCTTAGCGTTTCGTAATCAAGAAATGGTCGAAAAAGCCTTTTAACTAGAGCCATCAAACCATTGCTGCTGCCGCCACGGGTACCTCCAGGAAAATGCCATGACGCGCCGAAATGCCTCACTAACCCCGCCGGTGCCACGTTGCATTAACCGTCCCTCGGCTGCTAATTAAGCATAATTAGTGACGTGGGAATCTGCGGCACAGGGAGGGAACCACGTGTTACGATCTATGGTGACAGGACTCGCGGCTTTAAACGAGAACTTATATATTCGGGAATGGCTTCCGCTGGGGGGCATCTAAGCACCCCCGCCCCCAAGCAATACGCACCAATTACGACCCTCACGAGGATGTACAAAGCATATTAACACATGAAAGGAACTAGCAGGATTTATAGGTGCTTCACACGATGCTGCTATTCAAGCCGAAACGTTCGTGGGCTAAAACTGACCAAAATGCTATGCATCAATTAACTCGACCGGCTCACAGTCAAAATGTTTAATGAGCTTCTGACGTTACACTTTGTTGATTTGATTTGCTTTATTTTACTTCGATTTTTGTGCCACCATATTTGGCTAATTTGCGAAGATGGGGATGAGTGGTGATATGATGTAATTGATGAATGGACATTCGCAAACAACCATGTCCATGCCAGGATTCGAACTCGGGACCCCTGGCGTCGTAGCGCGATGTGATAACCACTCCGCTACGTGGGCTATAATGTGTTGAATAATATAGTGAATATTCCATACATATTCTTACATAAGGCAATATTAACAGCCCCACATGCGAAAAATGTTTGGCTCCCGAGAAAATTCACGAAAGCTGAAGTCCTCCTTGACACACGTTACCTAGGGTGAGTTCCTTAAGGCCAAGAATGAGAGTTTCGCACCTGGTGAGCATTCATTTCAATGTCCTGGGAATGGCACTGCTACAGAAACCAGACTACACAAGAGAGTACGAATTTCTCCCCATGTTGCAAGTGGAAGCTGTTTATCAAGTTGATCATTAAGCTGGGCACGATGTTTGAAAAGTATGATAAGAATTTTCAGATTCCCATGCATTACTTGTGGAGGAAAAAAACGCAACAACTTCAAGTTATGGCTAATCAAATCTTCAACGTGTCCTCTTTCCATTCATGTGTTTTTCTACACCATCGGAAGTTTGATATTCTCAAGAGAATATGTTAAGTTCTCTCCCCCTCATACAACCATCCAGCACACAGGCGTCACTCACCCTCAGCTCGCAGCGGGAAAAGGTCGGAGGGCGAGAAGCGGTTTAAGGTCCTCGCGTCTGGCTGGATAGAACTGTTCGTCCTGCCCTTGTAGGCCAGCCAACAAGATATGCTTTTGGGGTCCAATAAGGGGAAAAAATCCGGGAAAGCTGGAACAAATGTACTATCTTCCTAAAAGAGTTCTTAACATCATATTAATTTTTCACCCCTCTAACATCCCGGATTTGGCCGCCATCTTTGAACAGGTATTTTAATAGGAAATAAGGACCTCAAGCTACCAAGCAAAAAAGTTTTTTCATGTTTCGCTCTTGAAAAACAGGACGGGAGAAAAACGCTCCTCTAGCACCCAAACGGCGCATCCTAGAAGAAAAATTCACAGAACATTTTTTGTAGAGAATGTTATGTAGATTAATCTTTGTCATAACTTATTTTGCAATAAAATGCTTTCCAAGCGAGATATATGCAGAAAACTCATTATGGCCGCCATTTTCAAAGATGGCGGCTAAATCCGGGGTGATAAAGGCGTGCAAAATTAATATGTTGTTAAAATTTCCAGCTTTCCCGGATTTTTTTTTATTATTGGATCCTCTTGTTGACTGGCCTATTAAGTCTCTAATGAAAAGATCGAATTCATCGAAGATAACTGTGCTCGTGAACCTGATGAAACCAGTTCTTGAACAGTGGGATCCACTAGTATTACTCGGCAAATTGTCCATGACTATGTTCATTAATTTTTCTCTTACATCCTACGTGTTTTTAAGTGCTGGATTTTTATGTATGCTGACGCAGAAGTTGTCAACAGCTTGTTTTGAGTTTTCTTTTAATTCTTGAAGCTCTTATTAGGTCAAATAAAGTGCATGAACATGGTGACGGACAATTTGCACGGTAATACTTATGGATCCCACTGTACTCACTTTAGCTAGGGTCTAGGAGAAATAGTCAGTCGTAGTGTTTTGTTTATAGAAAGCTTCCACATGGCATCCAGCAGAAGGCACGTTCTTCTGGCAGAAATATTATCTACTTTTGGACCACCTTGTATAAATTCTTCTGAGATAGCAACCGTTCGAGTTACCACTTAAACAGTTTTTATTATCGAAACTGCACTTTCATTAACTGTGGTCATTTCAGTTGGCAACTAAAAATCAATGTTACCAACCCTTTTTACATTAAATATTCACGAACATAAAAGGTAACGGCTACCAGAAACATTAAGCCTCGGCAGAAAGAAAAATTTCCTAAAGTCTTTCGACGTACACCTACGTTCAAAAGGCTTCCTAAGAATCGTTGCGAAAGCTTAGTAAAACACAATGAATAATTGATTACTCTTACGCATTCGCTTTGGATAAAGTGCACAACGGACGAAAAGCACCACAGTAGGGCCCAAAAGAGAATCGGTGTTTCAAACAGAAGGATTTTCGTTACAAAAATTGCTTTTCTAAATGTTGTATGGCCTGGACTTGTGTCCATCATGCGATTCAAGGTACGCGCTTTTCCGAGGCTGGCTTTTCCTGCATTCTGCGTCTACACTACACTTCATTTGTTTTATGGTATTACAGCCTATCTCCATGGAGACTTACAATACAGAGAGACGGACAAGACACAGAAAATCAGATTGATTGATTGGATTTACTTTACTTATGCCACTTTTGGCTAATTGCGAAGATGAGAATGAGTGATGATTAGTGTTGGGCGATATATCGTCACAATATTTTGGCGATACATATCGTGTCGACGATATATCGTCACGATATTTTGGCGATACATATCGTGTCGACGATATATCGTCACAATATTTTGGCGATACATATCGTGTCGACGATATATCGTCACGATATTTTGTCGATACATATCGTGTCGACGATATATCGTCACATTTTGGCGATACATATCGTGTCGTCGATAAATCGTCACGATATTTTGGCGATATATATCGTGTCGTCGATATATCGTCACGATATTTTGTCGATACATATCGTGTCGTCGATAAATCGTCACGATATTTTGGCGATACATATCGTGTCGTCGATATATCGTCACGATATTTTGGCGATATATATCGTGTTGTCGATATATCGTCACGATATTTTGTCGATACATATCGTGTCGTCGATATATCGTCACATTTTGGCGATACATATCGTGTCGTCGATATATCGTCACATTTTGGCGATACATATCGTGTCGTCGATATATCGTCACGATATTTGGCGATATATATCGTGTTGTCGATATATCGTCACGATATTTTGTCGATACATATCGTGTCGACGATATATCGTCACATTTTGGCGATACATATCGTGTCGTCGATATATCGTCACGATATTTTGGCGATATATATCGGGTCGTCGATATATCGTCACGATATTTTGGCGATATATATCGTGTCGACGATATATAGTCACAATATTTTGGCGATATATATCGTGTCGACGATATATCGTCACGATATTTTGGCGATATATATCGTGTTGTCGATATATCGTCACGATATTTTGCCGATATATATCGTGTCGTCGATATATCGTCACGATATTTTGGCGATACATTGCCGATATCACGATACGGAAAAAAATATCGTATCGTATCGTCTGTGACGATATTTTCTTGACGATATATCGCGATATCAAATTTCCGATATCGTCCATCCCTAGTGATATTACGATGAAAACACACAAAGAACATCCATGCCCAAGCCGGGATTCGAACCCGGGACCTCCGGCTATTAGTGCGACGTGCTAACCACTGCGCCTCGGAGGCCGGCACACAGAAAGACAGAGTGGCAGTAAGATAATAGAGATTGAATGAGTGTGTGTGTGTGTGTAAGAGACAGAGTTCGTATTTTAAATTCACCTTTTCCACATTACAGCTAATCGGGACTGTACCGACAGTTTAAAGCGGGTATTTAACCGCCGGGTATCGAACCCGGGACCCCTTGATTACAAGGCAACGACGCTATGACCTCGCCAGAGGGTAGGCCCGAGAGAGAGGAAGAGGGGAGAGCAATGAGTTTTCGCCCCGCCCCCTCCCCCAATCAACTAAGAAAAACTCGAAATAGAAATTCTGCTCTGGCCAAAATATTCATATTTTGTAAGATATTTCTTGGTACATTAAATCTGACTGCTCGAGAAAATATTCCAATATGTGGTGTGCAACCTACCCAAAAGACAGTGTGTGTGAAAGAAAATGGAGGGTCATCTTAGTACTGTTACTTTCAAATAAATTAAAATACAGGGTGGGGCAAAATAATGTTACCACTTATATGGTGTTTTATATGTGATACGCTCTATACCGTAAGACATGTGTTCAAGGGTCATGGACTCAATACATGACAGAATGTTCAAATGTATTCACATTTCTGGTTCACAGGTTGAAGGGGTATATTAAATGTGTGTTTCCCTTTCGGTGGTAACATTTTCTTGCCCCACCGAAACACCATATAAGTGGTAACATTATTTTGCCAAACCCTGTATAAGGATTTTTTTTTTGCATTTCTTCTTCAATGAAAAATGTAGTTAATTTTGTCTTAATTATGTACATTTCCTTGTGTATTATGTACTGGTTGTCCCGGTTATAAGTAACCCGGATTAAAGGCATTTGTCTATGAGGCAAATGACGGCTACATTGCACCAGTAAAATGGTATAGTCCATTGTAACGTGAACCGTGGTAGGTAGTCAAGGTCATCGCTACACACACTTCATTTCTTTTAAGGATCTTGCGCATGTAACTGTTGATTGAATCCGGGCTACTTTTTACTGGGACACCCTGTATTATTGTTTCAGTGTGTAGTATTTAAAATCGCCAGATTCATTGCGGAACCCCCCCCCCCCACACACACACAGTTGGGGAGTGAAGGAGAGCCTGTGTAGCATTACCAAAAGCTTACACACACACACACACACACACACACTTACACATCTTCCGAGAACCCGAGATCCCAGCAAAGATGTCGAACTGCATTTCCGGATAAGGTCTTTAATTGCACCATAGCTCTTTTCCTTGCAACGAGCGAAAACGAAAAAAACATGAGAGAAGAAATCGCTAATTATAAAGTCCTGGAAAAACTTAAGCCGTTAGCATCTGAAACAGAGGGAAAATGTCCGCTGAATTATTTGCGCCTCCCTCGGAAGCGGGGGAGGGGGGATAATCGCATAAGACTCCCTGCCCCCCCCCCCCCCCCCGAAAAATCCGGTGATATTTTATTACTGAATCATAACAGCACCTGCCGCTAAGCTAAATAAATAACTGCAAACTCAGAGTCGTTAACTAGAATTAATTAACCCGCCCTTTCAACCGGTCTCCACTTCGTAGAATTCAATAACGCCGTCGGGATGGAAGCTTATGCACGGCACGTTTTAAGCCCTCGCCCATGGGGATGTTTCCATTAAATTTCTGGGCGCACTTCCGCTTTGCCAGGGCTCTACGAAAGGGGATGGTGCTCGCTTGGTGAGCGGCGAGTTTCGGATGCTCACCAAGTTTCTACTTTCTACGTACCGTGGTAACGGAACGAAACTTTTATTAGGGTAATGCAGTGGTTCCCAAAGTGCGGCCGCGGCACCCTGGCTGGCTTCCAGGGGCGCCGAGAAATCTTACAATATTTTCACTGAAATGACACTTTGGTAATCAACACATTGAGCCCAGAATCGGGAGGGAACGTCTTCGCGTGTTTAGGGAAAACATAATACATAATTAAACTTTAGTAAATTTTACCTGCGGAAATGCATTATACCAAATCTGTTTTGGTTTACCAGAATAACAGAAACCAACTCATTTGAATTTTTCTCATCATCATTATCATGGTTAACATATATCGCACATTTCAAAGTGCATATGCAAGTTATTCAATTCTCCCATAACTAATTCACGAATCGAAAATGATATTAATATAAAGAAGCATATAAATAACTCATTATTACTAATTCTTTACCTACGACTTTTTACTAACTTCTAATTAATTATATAATACTAATGAAAATTAACTCTATTAACTAACCAATGATTAATCATATATTCTTATATTAACCAAATTAATTATAATTACCGTTCTGGCTCCCAGAATGGGTTAGCATGGATTCAAATGTGTAAAATCTCGCAAGCAATATTTTATTATCATTATTATTATTATTTTTGTATTATATATTGTATATTTTGAATAATAATCCGAAAAGAAGAGAGAAAAAGGCGGGGGAACCGTTTAAATTCAGAGCAACTGACGTCCTGGTTTATTTAAAGGCACCAGGACATAAGCGCATACCCAACTTCATTTATGTTGTTAGATAAAGCAGACAGTTTCGAAATATGTAACATATATGTGTACTCAAATATGTTGAAATAAATCTGTTTCTTGTTTGTAACACATGCTTTTGTTCCAAATATGTGCTTATTTACCTACTACTTTTTACACATAAAATGTTTATGAATTTGAAATATGTGCTTATTTTTTAACTTAATGCAGGCAACCTAACCACACTAACAGAGCGTTGCAGGTGTTACACCCGTTGTCCACTTGTTGCAAACCAGCGTATTGTATCCCCATCCCGTATCAATCATTGATACGATACGGACCCCGATTTGTCGCGTATCATCACTACGTCCCGTATCATCCACACTGTAGCATGATTGATACGGTTCACGGTCTGGTCTCAAATGACAATGAGTACACCGCAGCAAGTGGCAGCAGCCGCATATATTTTCATTAATTACGTTTTATCTTTATTTAATAAAGAATAATGCACGTATCAGAATCACTTTTAGTGAAAGTACAAAATGTATGTACTGATGTGTGAAGCTCATACGAAAGCAAATTTAATATGTACACTGTAAACATACTTTATCTTGAATTAAAATTCAATAACTTCTATAAGCAGAAATAGTAAACATTTTGTGTAGAATAATGTACAAAATACTAATCATGTTAAACCGTGAATAGTGATATTATCATTAAGCTGTCAATAAACATGGCAGCTGATATTTTGCATCATGAATAAAATTTCCAAAATTCAGCAACAAAGACTATAGAAAGTATTTTAAGTTACAATTATACAGTACATCCAAAATGTTTTATTTTCACTGGAATAAAAGTTACTGAAATTGTTATAGTTTCTTTAACACACTCAACAAATATTTGCACAGTAGGTTCATGTATACAGTATGAGAAACAGAAAAATATATATTTACATACCTTTTTTTATTTGCTTTAATCAAAGTGTTGAAATATATAACAGGTTCGTTTATCAGAAAAAGCCCTTCTAATAAAAAGTATGGTGCCCAAAACCATACAAGTAATTTTCAGTTTTTTCTTAAAAAAATAAAAAAAACATCAAAATTATTTCTTTATCCATCCTGTGCACAACACACTGATTGATATGAATTATTCTGGCTACACGGCGACTGACTTACAATGACAAAAATAGTTCCAGTAAGCTTAGGAAAAAAAAACACAATTTGATAAAATCCCTCAGGGCAGAATTTCGGTCACCATTCCGTTTTGAGAAGGGCTCCGAGGCACAACCTCCGAAAAGTCAATAGATACGTTTTAAATTCATGAAAGACCACCGCGCCAGCTTCCCGGAATTTCAAAGAGGCCGTCTTTTCTCCCGTCCAACTTCCGCCGGCACCTGACGTATATTCGGGCGGTAAGGTTGCCTATTGAATAGCAACATTCTAGGAATTGTCCTGGAGCAACTGTCTCCTCTCCCCTATTTCCCTTCCTTGGTTTATTCCCAGCAGATACAGCGGAGAGAGAGAGAGAGAGAGAGAGAGAGAGTGAGTTCCTGAATGTTGAAGGTATTCCCAACATCAATGGGGTTGTCAAACTTTGCAAATGAAGTGAATTTCTGCAGGCTTAAGAGACCGTAATTCTGTCCCTGAGTCGACCCAACCAGTAGCTTCTAATTAAAACAAGGCTCGTAAAAAACTTTTAAGTCGCCGACGGATTCCCCCACAATCAATATCCGGGATAATTAGCGTCCCAGAAGATAACTACATTTCCTCCGCTTATACGATAAGCCAATCCCCTCATAGTATTCGAAACGGGAGAGGAACACACACAGGATATCTCTCTTAATCAAGCAGTTTATATTAATTCACATATCCTGCTAGTTACGCAACCATAAGCTACACCGGTGTACAGCTGGTTGCAAACTAACCAATTCTCTAGCCTTGTTAAACCCGAAGGTTTATTTATTTATTTATTTATTTATTTATTTATACATACTCCCCATAACAGAGCTATTGCTCCACTTACAACGGGGGCTTACAAGTAAATAAACTATGGTACATAGTATCCATATACATAAACATATATTAACATATACATAAACATAAATATTAACATATACAAACACATAAACCAATTGCATATACACAAATAATTAAATGATATTAATGCCTATTTTCAGTTTGTGTTATATTATATTGTATTATAAAATTATATTTAGCATTGATAAAATAACTTGAAATATATAATTACAATTTTTTAAACAAAATACTAATTAAGAATAAAATTGTTTAATGACAGATAAATATTTCTTGTAGGACATAGCAAAATCAATATTAACATTATTTTGTATTAGTACATTATGAGCTTTACATATTCGAACCATTACTGAATTCTGATGTACAATATTTTTAGAATTAACGAAAGAAAATGGCAAATAAGAACGAAGCGTTCTAGGTTTAATTGTGAATCCTATCAACTGAAGACAATCTTGAGCATCAATTAAGTTATTTATAAATTTATAAAGTAAAATATGTTTGGCTAGTTCTCTTCTTGATTGTAATGAAGAGAACCCAAATTCAGATAAAATAGTATTATAGGATATTCTTTCTAAATATGAAGATCTTTTAAATTTTTTGTAATATAAATATCTTACGAACTTATTCTGAACATTTTCAATTAAATCACGGTAGCATTGAAAATAAGGATCCCAGATGACACTAACAGACTCTAACTTACTTCTTAATATCGAATTGTATATTGAAGCAATAGCTTGAATATTATTAATTTCTCTGGTAGTTCTAAATATAAAGCCTAAAATTCTAAATGCATCCGATACTAATGTTTGTACGTGCTCTCTGTAAGTAAGCCTTGAGTCGAGTAAAAGTCCCAAATCCTTTATAAGTTTAACTCTATTTAAAACTATTCCATTCATAGTATAGTTATGAGTATAAGATAAGTTATGTCTGCTAAACGTAATAGTTCTGCATTTACTTATATTAAAATCTAACTTATTGGTGACACTCCACTGAAAGCAGTTATTTATATCCTTCTGTAATTGGGCTAAATCACTTATATTTGTAATGGATTTAAATATTTTTAGGTCATCAGCATAAAGCAGATAATTAGAATTTTTTATAACAGAGGATAAATCATTAATAAATATTATAAAAAGTAAAGGACCCAAGTTTGAGCCTTGCGGAACACCAGATGTAACACAATATAAAGGGGATGATTCAAAATTGTAAGTGACATAAAATTTCCTATTTTTTAAATACGATGCTATTAATTTTAACAGTGGAAACGAAAAACCGAAATTTGCTAACTTATATATTAATATATCATGATCTAACTTATCAAAAGCTTTAGCAAAATCTGTATAAATAGTATCAACAGAGTAACCATTGTTAAATGAGTCTGCCAAAAATTGGGTAAATGAGATAAGATTAGTTAAGGTTGATCTTTTGGATATAAAACCATGCTGATGGTGAGTTATATACGGTTTAACATGATAACAAATTCTATTATATAAAATGTGTTCAAAAATTTTTGCTGGTGTTGAAATTAAAGATATAGGCCTATAATTGATGATTTCATTGGCGTTACCAGATTTTGGTATAGGAGTTACTTTACTTATTTTCCACCTATCGGGGAAAATTTGGGTGGTTATAATCAAATTAAATATGGTGCATAGAGGAAACAATAAGCAATCAGTACATCCTTTAAATATGTAAACTGGTATACTATCTGGACCACTAGCTTTCTTCGATTTCAGTTTTCTAATAGAAGTTTCACATTCAGATTCAGTAATACTATCTAATACCAATGGTTGATTTACTATCATAGGTACTTCACTAGGAATTGAGTAAGTTGGAATAGAATCATTAAAAACGCTCTTAAAGAATTGCGCAAAACCATTAGCTATATCTTTGTTATTGTCAAGTAATACTCCATTATAGGTTAAACTACACTGATTATTAGTTAATTTCTTTTTACCCTTAATATAACTCCAAAAAGACCTAGGATTATTTTTTATGGATTCTTCAGAATTCTTTATGTAAATCTTGTAAGCTTTAGTTATCATAGATTTTGATTTTCTGCGTAATTCAACAAATTTCTTCTGGTTATATTCTGACAATTTACGTCTATGTCTATAATATTCTTTATATTTAAGTAATCTTATAATATCCAGTGTAAACCAAGGCGGATAAGATTTTCTCTTATTACGCTTCCTTATGGGTACATTATTACGAATAATTTTATCTAAAATTTCATAAAAGTAGTCCAATGCTACGTTGGGATTCTTAAATAATGTTAAAGGATTCCAATCAGTTTGATTAAGATTTCTATATATATTGAAAAAATCAGCATTACGGTAATCATATGTATATGTATGGCTGCAGCAACACAAGCCTTCCATTTGTGCCTATCCTGGGCAAGATCAATCCATTCCTTGAGGAACATCTCAACGTTATCCCTCCATCTTGGCCTTCCTAGAGGTCTCTTACCATCAGGTTTTCCAACAAGAATCCTGTAAGCTCTTCTTTCATCTCATATTCGTGCCACATGGCCTGCCCATTTAAGTCTTCTTGATTTAATTATTCTAATATCTGGAAAGCTGGTTGCAGCAATGCCTATTGCATAGTATGTCCACATGCAGAGAGAGGTTAATCGGGACTGGGCGTACAGTTTAAAGTAGGCTCTGAACCACTATGTGTCTCCACCGTGTATCGACCCCAGGACCGCTTGACTACAAAGCGGCGACGTTACCACTACGCCATCGGTGATATTAATTGCAGTGAGTATTTTCGTCCTTCGTTCCAAAGTATGATATAGTTCAACCTGTAGGATTATTGGAAGCTGACCTTCGCGGCGGAGGGTTTGGCACAGCGCGATACGACGCCAGGGTTCCTGGGTTCGAATCCCGGAATGGGTATGGATAAGGTGGAAGATGAAATAGGTAAGGATGGAAGAGAGAAAGAGTCATGGAGCATAAGTGAGAGAGAGGAAAGGTGGAAGATGTAGACAAACAGATACTTTGAAAGACAAGGAAGAAGATACAAAAAAGAGAGACAGGAAGGATGAAAGAGTCGAGGATGTTGAAAGACAGAGAAGGATGTTGAAAGATAGGATAGGGATCATGAAATAGGCAGAAATTATGAAAAATAGAGACAATGTTGAAAGAGACAAAGATGTTGAAAAATAGAGACAGATGTTGAGACAAAGATGATGAAAAATAGAGACAGATGTTGAAAGAGACAAAGATGATGAAAAAGAGGGACAGATGTTGAAGGAGACAAATATGATGAAAAATAGAGACAGATGTTGAAAGAGACAAAGATGATGAAAAATAGAGACAGATGTTGAAAGAGACAAAGATGATGAAAAATAGAGACAGATGTTGAAAGAGATAAAGATGATGAAAAAGAGGGACAGATGTTGAAGGAGACAAATATGATGAAAAATAGAGACAGATGTTGAAAGAGACAAAGATGATGAAAAATAGAGACAGATGTTGAAAGAGACAAAGATGATGAAAAATAGAGACAGATGTTGAAAGAGACACAGATGATGAAAAATAGAGATGATGAAAAAGAGAGACAGATGTTGAAAGAGACAAAGATGATGAAAAATAGAGATGATGAAAAAGAGAGACAGATGTTGAGACAAAGATGATGAAAAATAGAGACAGATGTTGAAAGAGACAAAGATGATGAAAAAGAGGGACAGATGTTGAAGGAGACAAATATGATGAAAAATAGAGACAGATGTTGAAAGAGACAAAGATTATGAAAAATAGAGACAGATGTTGAGACAAAGATGATGAAAAAGAGAGACAGATGTTGAAAGAGACAAAGATGATGAACAATAGAGACAGATGTTGAGACAAAGATGATGAAAAATAGAGACAGATGTTGAAAGAGACAAATATGATGAAAAATAGAGACAGATGTTGAAAGAGACAAAGATGATGAAAAACAGAGACAGATGTTGAAAGAGACAAAGATGATGAAAAATAGAGATGATGAAAAAGAGAGACAGATGTTGAAGGAAACAAATATGATAAAAATAGAGACAGACGTTGAAAGAGACAAATATGATGAAAAACAGAGACAGATGTTGAAAGAGACAAAGATGATGAAAAATAGAGACAGATGTTGAGACAAAGATGATGAAAAATAGAGACAGATGTTGAAAGAGACAAAGATGATGAAAAATAGAGATGATGAAAAATAGAGACAGATGTTGAAAGAGACAAATATGATGAAAAATAGATACAATGTTGAAAGAGACAAAGATGTTGAAAAATAGAGACAGATGTTGAGACAAAGAAGATGAAAAATAGAGACAGATGTTGAAAGAGACAAAGATGATGAAAAATAGAGATGATGAAAAATAGAGACAGATGTTGAAGGAGACAAATACGATGAAAAATAGAGACAGATGTTCAGACAAAGATGATGAAAAATAGAGACAGATGTTGAGACAAAGATGATGAAAAATAGAGACAGATGTTGAAAGAGACAAAGATGATGAAAAATAGAGATGATGAAAAAGAGACAGATGTTGAAGGAGACAAATATGATGAAAAATAGAGACAGATGTTGAAAGAGACAAATATGATGAAAAATAGAGACAGATGTTGAAAGAGACAAAGATTATGAAAAATAGAGACAGATGTTGAGACAAAGATGATGAAAAATAGAGACAGATGATGAAAGAGACAAAGATGATGAAAAATAGACATGATGAAAAAGAGAGACAGATGTTGAAAGAGACAAATATGATGAAAAATAGAGACAGATGTTGAAAGAGACAAATATGATGAAAAATAGAGACAGATGTTGAAAGAGACAAAGATGATGAAAAATAGAGACAGATGTTGAAAGAGACAAAGATGATGAAAAATAGAGATTGATGAAAAAGAGAGACAGATGTTGAAGGAGACAAATATGATAAAAATAGAGACAGATGTTGAAAGAGACAAATATGATGAAAAACAGAGTCAGATGTTGAAAGAGACAAAGATGATGAAAAATAGAGATGATGAAAAAGAGAGACAGATGTTGAAGGAGACAAATATGATAAAAATAGAGACAGATGTTGAAAGAGACAAATATGATGAAAAACAGAGTCAGATGTTGAAAGAGACAAAGATGATCAAAAATAGAGACAGATGTTGAGACAAAGATGATGAAAAATAGAGACCGATGTTGAAAGAGACAAAGATGATGAAAAATAGAGATGATGAAAAATAGAGACAGATGTTGAGACAAAGATGATGAAAAATAGAGACCGATGTTGAAAGAGACAAAGATGATGAAAAATAGAGATGATGAAAAATAGAGACAGATGTTGAGACAAAGATGATGTAAAATAGAGACAGATGTTGAGACAAAGATGATGAAAAATAGAGACAGATGTTGAAGGAGACAAATATGATGAAAAATAGAGACAGATGTTGAGAGAGACAAAGATGATGAAAAATAGACAGATGTTGAAAGAGACAAAGATGATGAAAAATAGAGACAGATGTTGAAAGAGACAAAGATTATGAAAAATAGAGACAGATGTTGAGACAAAGATGATGAAAAATAGAGATGATGAAAAAGAGAGACAGATGTTGAAGGAGACAAAGATGATGAAAAATAGAGACAGATGTTGAGACAAAGATGATGAAAAATAGAGATGATAAAAAAACAGATGTTGAAGGAGACAAAGATGTTGAAAAATAGACAGATGTTGAAAGAGACAAATATGATGAAAAATAGAGACAGATGTTGAAAGAGACAAAGATGATGAAAAATAGAGACAGATGTTGAAAGAGAAAAAGATGATGAAAAATAGAGACAGATGTTGAGACAAAGATGATGAAAAATAGAGACAGATGTTGAGACAAAGATGATGAAAAATAGAGACAGATGCTGAGACAAAGATGATGAAAAATAGAGACAGATGTTGAAAGACAAAGATGATGAAAAATAGAGACAGATGTTGAAAGAGACAAAGATGATGAAAAATAGACAGATGTTGAAAGAGACAAAGATGATGAAGAATAGAGACAGATGTTGAAAGAGACAAAGATTATGAAAAATAGAGATGATGAAAAAGAGAGAGAGATGTTGAAGGAGACAAAGATGATGAAAAATAGAGACAGATGTTGAAAGAGACAAAGATGATGAAAAATAGAGATGATGAAAAAGAGAGACAGATGTTGAAGGAGACAAATACGATGAAAAATAGAGACAGATGTTCAGACAAAGATGATGAAAAATAGAGACAGATGTTGAGACAAAGATGATGAAAAATAGAGACATATGTTGAAAGAGACAAAGATGATGAAAAATAGAGATGATGAAAAAGAGACAGATGTTGAAGGAGACAAATATGATGAAAAATAGAGACAGATGTTGAAAGAGACAAATATGATGAAAAATAGAGACAGATGTTGAAAGAGACAAAGATTATGAAAAATAGAGACAGATGTTGAGACAAAGATGATGAAAAATAGAGACAGATGATGAAAGAGACAAAGATGATGAAAAATAGACATGATGAAAAAGAGAGACAGATGTTGAAAGAGACAACTATGATGAAAAATAGAGACAGATGTTGAAAGAGACAAATATGATGAAAAATAGAGACAGATGTTGAAAGAGACAAAGATGATGAAAAATAGACAGATGTTGAAAGAGACAAAGATGATCAAAAATAGAGACAGATGTTGAGACAAAGATGATGAAAAATAGAGACCGATGTTGAAAGAGACAAAGATGATGAAAAATAGAGATGATGAAAAATAGAGACAGATGTTGAGACAAAGATGATGTAAAATAGACAGATGTTGAGACAAAGATGATGAAAAATAGAGACAGATGTTGAAGGAGACAAATATGATGAAAAATAGAGACAGATGTTGAAAGAGACAAAGATGATGAAAAATAGACAGATGTTGAAAGAGACAAAGATGATGAAAAATAGAGACAGATGTTGAAAGAGACAAAGATTATGAAAAATAGAGACAGATGTTGAGACAAAGATGATGAAAAATAGAGATGAAAAAGAGAGACAGATGTTGAAGGAGACAAAGATGATGAAAAATAGAGACAGATGTTGAGACAAAGATGATGAAAAATAGAGATGATAAAAAAAACAGATGTTGAAGGAGACAAAGATGATGAAAAATAGAGACAGATGTTGAAAGAGACAAATATGATGAAAAATAGAGACAGATGTTGAAAGAGACAAAGATGATGAAAAATAGAGACAGATGTTGAAAGAGAAAAAGATGATGAAAAATAGAGACAGATGTTGAGACAAAGATGATGAAAAATAGAGACAGATGTTGAGACAAAGATGATGAAAAATAGAGACAGATGCTGAGACAAAGATGATGAAAAATAGAGACAGATGTTGAAAGACAAAGATGATGAAAAATAGAGGTGATGAAAAAGAGAGATGATGAAAAAGAGAGACAGATGTTGAAGGAGACAAATATGATGAAAAATAGAGACAGATGTTGAAAGAGACAAAGATGATGAAAAATAGAGACAGATGTTGAAAGAGACAAAGATGATGAAAAATAGAGACAGATGTTGAAAGAGACAAAGATGATGAAAAATAGAGATGATGAAAAAGAGAGACAGATGTTGAAGGAGACAAATATGATAAAAATAGAGACAGATGTTGAAAGAGACAAATATGATGAAGAACATAGACAGATGTTGAGACAAAGATGATGAAAAATAGAGACAGATGTTGAAAGAGACAAAGATGATGAAAAATAGAGACAGATGTTGAGACAAAGATCATGAAAAATAGAGACAGATGTTGAAAGAGACAAAGATGATGAAAAATAGACATGATGAAAAAGAGAGACAGATGTTGAAAGAGACAAATATGATGAAAAATAGAGACAGATGTTGAAAGAGACAAAGATGATGAAAAATAGAGATGATGAAAAAGAGAGACAGATGTTGAAGGAGACAAATATGATGAAAAATAGAAACAGATGTTGAAAGAGACAAATATGATGAAAAATAGAGACAGATGTTGAAAGAGACAAAGATGATGAAAAATAGAGATGATGAAAAAGAGAGACAGATGTTGAAGGAGACAAATATGATGAAAAATACAGACAGATGTTGAAAGAGACAAACATTATGAAAAATAGAGATGATGTTGAAAGATAGAGACAGATGTTGAAAGAGAGAGGGAGGGAGATATTGAAAGAGGGGCAAGGATGCTGAACGGACAGAAATTTTGAAAGAGAGACAAAGATGTTGAAGAAACAAAGTTGACGAAAGCCAGAGACAGGGATGATGAAAGACTGGGACAGAAATGATAAAAGAGAGAGACAGGGAGGGAGGGAGAGAGAGAGAGGAGAACGAGAGAGAGAAAGAGACAGAGAGTAAGGGTTTCACAAGTCATATTCCCCAGAGAGCACCAGCCTGCAGACAACTGTGGGACACAAAACCCTTTGTAGGTTCCACCGCGGACCTCTGATCAACGAACCATCCATACAGCCTGTCGAATTCCCGCGGAAACATCGACATCAACTCCTTCTGCCTGTGGGAGGAACACGGCAAACAAAGTCGGGGGAAAGTTGCGTAGGCAGAGGACGTCGAACAAGAATTCTCTTTTAGCGTTCGAAGAAGAGAAACACACCAGGGGAGAAAAAGTTTGGAAAATTCTCCTGTTCTTCGTTTGCATTCTCTCCTCGTCGGGGCTCCAGAGTTTCTGAGGGAAATAAAACTCATGCTTGAACTCCCGCCCAGGGGGAGCAAAAATTACCTCAGGCTGCCTGTTGCTCCAGAGTTTTTATTCCCTTTACAGAGGGAAATTACCTTATGGCGAATGGCTGTTCTAGTTACCAGGTACGTGGATATTCATGAAATATTCTTGCATTTATTAGTGCATCGTCCCGCTTCTTTCTAGTTGATTTAGTGTTATAAGTCCACTTTATGCGCGGTGACGCTAATCGGGACTGGACTTACAGTTTAAAGTGGGATCAGAACCACCATATGCCTCCACCGGGTATCGAACCCGGGATCCCTTGATTACAAGGCGACGAGGCTATCACTGCGCCATCGGGAAGGCCCCCCTTTTCTTTCTAGTATTGGACGATATATAGTCTGAAAAAATATCGTCCGGGTTATATATATCGTGACGATATTTTGGCGATATATATCGTGTTGGCGATATATCGTTACGATCAGGGCCGGATTAAAACTAAATTGGGCCTGTTGCTTGAAATATTCGGTGAACAATAAACACAACGACGTTATAATTACGTCACAGCGCAAAGAATAATAGTAACTGTATAATAAGTAACGCTGTGTCTAGGCGTCCGAAATTGGGGCTCCAAATTTCATTCTAAGATTTATTTTCAGGTTAATATCGCAAAAGAAAACTGTTCAGCTTTCGGAAAATTCTCGTCTGTTTTCATCTGGGTCCATTTCAGGAATGGGCCTAATGCTGCAGCATCAATAGCACCTACCTTAATCCGGCCATGGTTACGATATTGTAGCGACATATCGTGTCAGCGATATATCGTCACGATATTTTGCGATATATATCGTGGAGACGTTATATCGCCAATATCACGATACGGAAAAAATATCGTATCGGCTGTGACGATATATCGCGATATCAAATTTCCGATATCGTCCATCCCTACTTCTTTCTCAGTGACTGAAACCTCCAAATTCAAAAGTTATCCTAACATGTAGCATTCTACCTTTGGAATTCCTTCCAAGTAGTATACCCTGGACTGCATTTTGTAGACTAGCGAGGCTCTAGCGTCTGGACTCACAGCCAGTATAATGCTCTGTTTGCGTCTGCTATTGTCCCTTCATTCATCTCATTTTACCACCATTCATCCTCACCTTCGCGATTAGCTAAAAGAGGCAGAAAAGCGACGAAAAATAAATAAATCAATTAATCAATCAATAGTTTGGAATGCCTATATATTCTCTCCAATTGTGACAGTTTTCGACAAATGCAGGAATAGATTTATAAAGCCTTGCATGCTTTGCACACATACAAGGTGTGGGTAGAAAAATATCGGACTGTTGCTACAAAATCTTTTATCGGTTATTTTGTACAATATGAACATTATTCCCTTCAAAGTACTCCCTGGAAGCAGTGCTGGAAATCATTGTCTGAAACCATGTTCATGACCTCCGTCGCTTTTGTTTTCACAGATTCTACGGGCTTAAATCTGGTTCCTTTCAGTTCTGATTTGACCATTGGTAATAAAAAAAGTCGCACGGAGCGAGATCCGGCGAATAGGGTGCATGTTCTAACACTGGGATCCCATACTTGGCCAATAAAGCCTTGACTGACAATACCGTGTGGGCAGGAGCATTGTCCTGATGAAGAATCCATGCCTTGCTTTTCCACAAATCAGGTCGCCACCTTCTTACTCGCCCACGAAGGGTCGTCAGCACCGTAATGAAATATTGTCGGTTGACAGTTTGACCTTCGGGTACACAATTCGAATCAATTCACAGACATTTGCAAAGGTTTGATTCCGTTTTTGACGTGCAAGGTCGTCCAGGACGCTAGTCGTCCGCGATCACTTCTCGTCCCTCTTTAAACCTTTGAAACCCCTCAAACACTTTGCGTGCGTGATAAACACTCATCTCCGTATACTTCCTTTAACAAATCGTAAGTTTCTGTGGCGGATATTCCGAGTTTCATAAGAAACTTCAGATTGATACGCTGTTCCACTTTCACTCTTATTTCTTTTTTCCGACGGAGCACAGATGTACGGTTCACTTCGTCCACAAGCTACAGCGGAACTGAGCGCCTCGCACCCTGGGCAATCACACAGTCGATAGGCAGGATATCACGTTATACACTCATGCACCGCTTGACCTTGACGCGCTTGCCGTTTGTCGACAGCAACATCAATCCGGTTTTTTCTAGCCACACCTCGTATTTAGAACATTGTGGAAAAGTTTTTTTATGTTTGTTTGTTTGTGCTGTGATCAACAGACTAGTTCCGTGTGAGTGCTCTAAAGAAAACTTCAGGGATATTTTTATTTAATTCAGTGGCGGTCCCAGGGCCAAGTTTCTGGACAAAGGGAAATTTCGGTCTGAGAGTTTTTTCAAAAATTTTGCTACCCTACAGTTCATAACAAAATTGAACTCATCTTTTTGATTAACATAAAGCAAGAATTGCCATATTACATACTGGTCCAACAACCACAAATGATGAAGTTTAAGCTAAAATTTCACGACCATTGGCAAAAGTCAGAGCGTTAAATCTAGAGGATAAAGTCTAATCGGGACTGGACCTACAGTTTAAAGTGGGATCCCAAGCAATATGTGCCTCCACCGGGTATCGAACCCAGGACCACAAGGCGACGACGTGAGCACTAAGTTTTGTCCTGTGAAAACCTCTATATTAATTTGTGCAATGATGAGCCTAATGACATGTCAAATCTTCGTGAAAATAAATTCTGGACTGTAAGTCATTGTATTTAAAAAATGTATGCTGCTTTTAACAGTGTTGCTAAAGGTCCAGCAATTTTAAATAAATTCAATTCCGGTCCAGGAGAGAAAATCAGCAAGCGTTAAAGGGTCCTGGACGGTAAAGTACCTTTAATCTGTAAAATATTTCAATTCGGTCCAGGAACCTTTTTTCCGGATCAATTTAAATACGGTCCAAGTGCAGTATTGAAATTAAAGCCGCAACTTGGACCGAATTTAAATTATGCCAGAAAAAATGTTCCGGTCCTGTCTCGGTCCTTCCAAATGGGTACACTTCGTTCCTATTGTTATTGCAATGTATTTGTATTTGTATTGGCTTCTATTAAATGGATCACAATGTGTATGTGTGTGTGTGTGCAATGTGGAAAAATAAATTTCTCAGGTTTCACCTCCGGATTTTGATCAACTTGAGCACCAGGTCTGGAAACGTAAGACATGTCTTATACTATACAGAGCAACATTGAGGAAAAAAACACCTATGTTCCACCTGTAACTAATCCTGTGGTAACTCGACACTGATTGCGAGGTGAAGAGGTCACACGTGTGTTTTGAAAGGTAAAAAAACAACAACAAAAAACATGCTGTCAGCACCATCTGGCGGTGCGGACTGGAGATACGCCCACCTTAAAGCTTAAGTTGATCGCGCGTCAGGTGCGACGTATTAGCCCATTGGAGTGAGCACATCCAATAATGGTGAAGGGTTCGCGTGTGTGGATAAGCAGTGGAACAGCTGATGAAGCTGTGACAACCTGCAGGCGTGACGTCACTCATCTGTCGCACGAATCGGGAAGATGCGAATGATTAAATAATTCACGGTTTACGAGCACCCATACGATCCTCACCCTCCAACTGTTGCAATTTGCAGCAACACATTTTAATTTACCCAGAAGCGGATGTGTTTCGAGAGTAAATATGTGTATGTGCGAGAGAGGTCCCTAGGGTTGTTTCTGTGTATTGGAAGTGTTGCTAGGCAACCGCTGGAGCAGGCGAAATAGGACTTTGGTAACCTTTTTGAAGTAAGATAATCGGCATTCTTCCTCTGTCGACTACTCTGGGCTACTGCGTATACAGGGTGATTCAAGAAAATGTTAACACTATGTGTGGAAAAAGGAACGGACCCCTAGCATGGCCATTCCGTTCGCCTGATCTCACACCATGTGATTTTTGGTTGTGGGGAATGGTCAAAGAACGTGTCTATGCAACGAAACCATAATGTTGACGATCCGACGTGAGTAGTACATTTTCTATTTCCCACACAGCGTTAACATTTTTATTGAATAGCCCTGTATTATCAGGGTTCGCACTTACTTTGCAAAACCATAGCTCCCTGTATCACGAAAAGGAGAGGAAAGAAGAGTTTACAGGATTCTTGTTGGGAAACCTGATGGTAAGAGACCAGTAGGAAGGTCAAGAAGAAGATGGAGGAACAACGTTGAGATGGGCCTATAGGAAATCAGTAAGGATGGAAAGGATCTTGCCCAGGATAGGGACAGAAGGAAGGCTTGTGTTGCTGCAGCCATAAACCTTCGGGTTTAAGAAGACTAGGGATTTAGTAAAAGTCCCTAACTTTTACACCAGTCTATTAAGAGACTCCCGCGTGGCCAAATGGTTAGCGCTCTCACCTCTGGTGCGAGTGGTACCGGGTTCGATTCCCGTTTGGAGGCCACACAATATCGGCACTGATCCAGCATCGTGAGGACAACCTCACTTCCACGTAGACACCCTGGACTGCATTTTGCAGACTGACGACGCTCTGGCGTCTGGACTATAATCCCCTCTATGATTGTCCCTTCATCCCTCATCATCATCTTCGCGATTAGCCAACACTGGCAAAAAAAAGAGCGAAGTAAAATCTAAATCAATCAAGCAATCAATCAAAAAATAAAATTAAATAATGTTCATTGTGAGAAATGTTCCCCTAAAATAAACTAGTTGGGAAGAAAAGTTGCAAGCTTGCAATCCTGAAAAGCAGGATAGCAACAAAACTTCCTAGGTTGACAGGCACGTAGCCAGGGGAGGGCTAAGGGGGCTGAAGCCTCCCCCGAAATCCTACAAATATCTAATTTAAAAAAAGTATAGTGGTACTTCCTTAGCAGTAATAAACATTAGTATTATTTATAGTGTATAACAGAGGAACCAGATTATATTTTTATATTCTACCACTTAACCCATAGAATAAATAGATCCACAGCTTTCAAAATGTATATTTTTCTTTGTGAGAGCTCACAGAATATAAACTTTACGAGTAAAATTTGGCTCTAACTTTTAAAGCCTTTTTTAACGGAATGAGTAAAAGTTAATAACAAAATACAATAACTATGAATTCCAATACACTAACGGTACAAAATGTAAGAAAAATAATGGACAACAGTTAAGTTGGATATTTACTCATACGAATTATATACGTTCGATTTATATAATAATAATAATAATAACAACAATCACAATAAGTTTGGAATTAAAATTGGGTTATTTTTAATAACTTATAATAGTTATTATTGTAAAAGGACAATTATAACCGTGGTAATAATTATTATATATCATAAGCCTGCCCTGCTCTACAAATATTTCTGGCGACGCCTGTGCTAATACGGGATGAGCGCCCCCCTGAAATAAAATACTGACTACGGGCCTGGTTGTCCATAATACAACTCTAATGTATTTCTTGGCGGAAACGACCAATCAAATACTGTTCATACGTGCTACGGATGGAACACACACGCTACACATGACTTACCACCGTGCAGAGAACAAGTTGTTCTTGTTTTCCTGTCGAAGTTTATTCCACTTATATGCAGATTAAGTTCTCGTTACGATGGGTCTTCAGGCAGAAGTTGGGAGAGAGAATGGTCCTAGCCAGAGACACCTGGGGCTGCCGTAATTACGGGAGTCGTCCCTACTAATTTCCCTATCTGGGACACCCAAGGTCATGCACCGGTCGAGGTCGTATCCGAGAAGCGCGCCTGAGCATAATTTATTCCAAAGTTACAGGAGCAATGCCGCCAGAACCCCCTGGAAACTAGAAGGCCACTTCCTTGCCGCGTGACGTCACGCCGAAAGACCCTTTCCCTGCCACAGCTTTTCTTTGCTTTCCTTTGCCATTCCTTGCACCCCTAATCGCCGCCGGTCCTTCCCCATTCCTCCTCCTCTGCTGGTTCCATCCTCCTTCCTTTCTCTCTTAAGTCTCTCTCTCTCTTTGTCAAAGAAAGAAAGAAAGAAAGAAAGAAAGAAGAAAAAGAAAGGAAGGAAGATTTTCTTTTTACAAGAGAAAAAAGATAAAAGAAAAAGAGAGAGAGAAATAATCTCCCTTTCCCTTCACTATTTTCCATGCCTTTTTCTTTACCCCCTTCCTCCCTTTCTTTTTCTGATTGAGAGGAGAGATGATGGGGTGTTCCCTGCCGCGCTCTCTCTCAGAGAGAGAATGGTAGAGAGAAAAGGAGAAGAGGGGGCAAACATCTCTCTCTCTCTCTCTCTCTCCCTCTCTTTCTCTTTTTTCTGCTTCCACTTCCTTCCTCTCTCTCTTTCTTTCCCTGGTTTTGTTTTTCCCCTCCGACCTCACCATTTACGTTCTTCACATCCTTACCCCCTTCACACCCCCACCAAAAGAGAGAGAGAGAGAGAGCTGCCCATGTTTTTCTTTTCTTTCTAATTGGGAGGAAAAAGAGTAGAAGAGATCCCTCCCTCGCTAACTACAGTCTGGCTGCCTTAACCGAGACCATGGACGGAAGTGCGCATGCGCCAAACGGACGTGTTCAATGGCTAAATAGGGGTGACGGCACTTTGGGCAGGAAGCGGGTTCCTTAAAGATCGTCTGCTGTGGAAACAACAATGAAGTTTCAACGCAGTAACATCGCCGCCAAAATACATAGAGATGTTTACGAATTATATAAGGGTTCAGACCGAAATTAAAGCCATGCATGTACTATATATCAGCAAACAGAACATATCGTGGACAGTATTCAAAACGTCACATTAGTAGATATACTTGTTTGTACACCACTAGCTTTATTTCAGATCATTCAATTAAATTGATCTCTTTAGTAAATATTATAATTAGCACAAATGTACACAGCACTAATCAGGATAGTATTCACTAATAATAGTGTTATAAATATAAATGTAGAAACTGAATGGTTTGTGACATTTTCTAGTATAACGAGGGTGTTTTGTAGAATGTGCAACAGGGGCCATAACGTCTCAATTTTCTTTATTCCACTTCGAAACTGTTTCTTGCGAATTGTAAGAGCCATCGCAAACACAACAAGCGCAATACCACAGGGTAGTTTCGGGGAGTACATCTCCCTGCTTCCCCTCTCGCGTTTGGAATCGTCCTTTCCAGGTAGTTTCGTCTTCCTTGGCCGGACAGTAGGAGAAATGATTGATTGATTTAGTTTATTTTACTTCGCGTTTTGTGCCTCTTGGCTAATTTGCGAAGATGGGAATGAGTGATGAAATGATGAAATTGATGAATGGACATTCACAAACAACCAAGCCCGACCGGGATTCGAACCCGGGACCCTTGGCGTCGCAGCGCGATGTGCTAACCACTCGGCCACAGGGTCGGGCAACAGTAGGAGAAAGAATGCGATGGAAGAACGGGGGAGAGAGGGAGAGAGAAAGAGAGAGAAATTAACCCCCAACCTCACCTCAGTGCTGTTCATTCGTGGCCCAGCTTACGATATTTCTTCTACAGCAGCAAAGAATTACTACGTAATATTGAGCAGAATGTTCCAGGGAGTGATGGCAATGCTCGTGCCTGCTATACCTCTGTGAATATCCGTGGTTGCGAGACAAGACTAAGCTTATGCGAAGGAATAAGTTTGAGGCGCAATACAGAATGAAACAACGTCAATCAAAGTAAAGTACCGGATTAATCGCGAACACGAATAAGCGCGAAACAATCCACAACACACGAATTAAGCACGAATCAACAATACAATACCCCGTGAATTGTTTCAAGTCCACTTGATGCACAGAAAGGCTAATCGGGACTGGACCTATAGTTTACAAATTAAGATGTTAATCTATGAATACTGACACCGTGCCTCATTTAACTCACTGATTTCTACACACATACTGACTTAATTTCTAATAATATTTATTTCTTGTGTCTTTCAATTATATAGGTGCACTTATGATTTTCTATATTTTGTACATTTATAAACATTTAGCTTAATTGTATAGCTAAATAAATTAATTCACGTAGGGCAAAAATACATTTTTATAGTAAAATAAACTGTAAGCTTAAGTGTAATCCTACTTCAAATAAATAATAATAATAATACAGTGGGATCCGAACCACTGTGTCATGTGCTTCCAGCGGGTATCGAACAAGGGAGTCCTTAATTACAAGGCGACGACGTTACCACTACGCCATCGGGGAGACCCAATAATACCCATGAAGTACGACAGGAATAACAGCGTAATTAATCCAAAACACAATAAGAGCGAATTAAAAATACAATACCACATTAAGCGCGAACATTTGAATTTTGGTGTACCTGTGGAAGCACATTTCCTTGTTTTGAAAGTGTTCTAACTAAATATATTTGACGATTGTTATAACTTTCTATGGGATTAAACTGTTTGTCTGCTTCGATATAATCTTGTTTCTCACAATCCTTTCTTTTACTGTGTCCCAAGAATAGGTGGCAGCACGATTCTTTGCACTTTCGCAAAAATGCCTGGAACAATGCGTACATTGTTTACAGTGTTATTTATGCTATTTTTTGGTTATAACAAAAAAAGTAATATTACTTCTGCTTGTTGTAAGGATGTTTTTCAGTTGTATCTCCGGAACAACATGTAATTTCATAAACCACGTGGTTTGAAGTGTAGGAAAGAAGAGTGAAAAGGAATTGTACACAATGATTAAAATGGGCTCAAATAGAGCCAAAGGTGGTCATACGAAGTGTGTATAACAATGCAATGTGCATCACCATGGGCGGAGTTTGAGCTTTTGCTTTGGGGGGCAAGACTCTGGGAGAAGCATGTGATGTACCTGAGGGTTATTGAATATCCCCTAGTTTATAAGGGGTCCGGAGGCCTTCCCCCCGGAAATTAAAAAAAAAAAAAAACAACTTAAAAACACTGAGTTCTAGGTCTTTTAGATTTGAAAATGTTAAATTTCCTTGCTTAAGTAAACAATATTAATTAGTATATTGGTTGTCAGTTTTAAAAGAAGCAAAACAGTACGATTATTGCATTTTGCATTTCATTAATTTGTTTATTGATGCAATACTCGTATTACTTTAAAAACGTTACGGTACAATAGTAAGCTTCAGAAATTTTAGAAAAATTAAATTGAAAAGTTCTTTTGATGACTCAACACAAAGTCATTTTACGTTTTTCTTTCTTCAAACTACACATGACATCATGATAAACGTCAAAATTTGCGGTATGGCTTCATAACAAAAATGTAGTAACTGAACTTAATCATGTGTTATTTTTTAATCTCTTTTTAAGTTGGGGGGGGGGGCCAATCTCCCCCTGGCCCCTCCACAACTCCGCCTATATGTATCACAAAACATTACATCTGTCAAATTTCTCTACATAAAGTGAGTTAATCTGTGTTTCATTTTTTCAACTAATCAGTCCAATAATTTGGCCAATAGTGTACTTTCCATAAAGAATAGTGTTTAGAGGACATCCTCTAGAAGCTAGAATGAAGTATCGACCAGATAGGTCCCAAACACATATTCAACTATCTCAACTCTTTCGCCATGGCATCCAAAGGTCTTCCTATCCAATCCGATGTAAACACATGAAGCATTTGACAGAATGACCTGCACTTATCTTTTTTTGCGATAGAAATGAAAAATCATTCCATCGGCATTCAACAAGTTTTACTTGGCAACTGATAACTCCAATGATTAGAAGTTCTTACTTTGGAACGCTCGCTTCATCCTCAAACCAGATGACCTCCAAACCCAATTCCTTGACAGCTCCGGAAAAGGATTCCAGAGTTATATAGCTCTAACTGCATTTGCTCTGCCTTATCAATCTTCACCTGTGTAACTTGCAAGACCATTCATTTTGCCTAGTTCTATCTGGATCTCCACTTACACGAAGACAACTTCACACGTCCCCCTGAACGTTCAAGATCCAGGTACAGCTCCATCGCTTCTACAACACTAAAGTGCGCGTCAAATCTCCTGCATAAGGCCTTGAACAGCTGAACAGCACCAGCGAATCACAGACGTGCGACGTTGCCTAGTTACTTGACAAGGCGTTTCGCTCAACCACGCTGTCTCTTTTCCGTGTGAGATTTCGACATGGCAACGCTCCAATGCACTGCTATTGGCTATCGCCATAAGTTAACAGGAGTTTAAACTTTCGGGCACCACTATGAAAATGCAGAGACCTTAACTTCGCAAGTCTGAACCTTTTCCTAAACTTCTCACCCCTTTCTTGACTTACAATTCAGACTACTATATCCCGTTAACACTTCCAGCACCGGCTTCAAGTCCCATTCTGCAAGGCTTTTGACCCTTGCATTATTCTCATACTCCACTTTCGTTTGGTCATATAAAATTCAGTTACCAATAAGTATTCGTAATTAAATCAAGAAGACTTAGATGGGCAGGCCATGTGGCAGAATAAGTGAGTCCTTAAGTTGTTGGACTGTTGTACAGTGGTATCCAGGAGTATTACGTGCAAATTGCCCATCACCATGTTCGTGCACTTTATTTGACCCAATAAGAGCTTCAAGAATTAAAAGAAAACTCAAAACAAGCTGTTGGCAACTTCTGCACCAGCATACATAAAAATCCAACGCTTAAAAACACATAGGATGCGAGAGAAAATGGACAATTTGCACAGTAATACTCATGGATTCCACTGTACGCTAACTCCCACATACAAGGGGGAGCCAAATGAAAACTTTCATTTGTTTTTGTTTCTTATCTAGTAGATTCCTGTATGCAGATTGCACAAGTTCGCTGCATTTTAGCACAGACCTATTGCTGATCTACAGATATTTTCAACTTTTGAGTTAGTGCCTGCACACCTTAAGAAGAATAAGTCGTTGGGGGTCCAGGTGCAGACACTCACGAGCCACTGCGAAGGCCTTTCCACCCATCTTCCTGCAAACTGAGGCCATTGTCGAACTTTCTCCTCCATTAGTAAACTTGCTGGTGTGGTAAGCATGCACAGATACTGAATTTTCATTTGCCGAGAATTTTTTGTAAGTTTTAGGCAGACAGAGGGCACTGGTGCAAGTGTATAGAGAAGGCGCCATCTTTAAAATGACAAAAATGGCGTTTTGAAGATCACTTTATTAGTGTTGCAACCTTGAGGTCTTTTTGTAAATAACAGTTGATACCTCATGTAAATTTGAGCTGTATACAGTCTGTCCTGTAATTTTTGTCGGACTTTTAAGATTATCATTTGACTCATGTAAACTAATAAACACTGCCTTGGTCAGCATTGTTAATATTTTTTAAACATGGAAACAAGGCTTAATACTGTTACTGGAGTGCTGCAATTGGCGTTTTCGCTCGAGCGGCAAATAGTTTGCAGGGGCAACGCTAGATGACAAACAGAATTGATAGTTGTTCCGCTCGAGCGAAAAACGCTCGAACTCTATTAGTAGACGTATTTCCGTAATTGTCTATGGTAGTGGGTCCTCAAATATGGATTGTGAAGTAAAAGACGAAGAGAAATTGAAAAATAAGTGAACATAATCATCATCTCCATGTTTAAATGCAGTTTTGTATATCACCGAGATATGTGAAAATGAAATAGATGATTATGGGCTGAAACTGCTTAGGCTGACATTTTATGCTTCTACGATTATTTTCACATTGAAATGATTTTCGATTGAATGTTACAACTGCATTTTATTATTTCGCAGAATATGATAATCCTTTTCGGTAAGTGAACAATGATGTACACGTACTTCTTGCACTGTGATACAATGTTTGTAATTGCTTAGGCAGCTCTACGTTTCGGTCTGTACATAATGCATACTTTCATATGTGCTGTATTTGAGCCTCACATATACCGCGTTTGTTACAACCTGTCCCCTTTCCCGCGCTAGGGAGCGCTCGACAGTTTCGGTGCCAATGAGAAACGAGGAAAAATCGTCTGCTGGGCAGCGAGGAGCGAATGGAAGCCAGAAGAGAGGCGCTTACGTAGACGCTGTTGCGACGTTGCGTATTTTAATTGGCTGCCTGGCTTTGACTTTCCCCAGCACCGAGAAAAGTCAGGGAGCAACTAGCGCGGGAACCGGGACAGGTTGTAACAAACGCGGTATAATAATATACGGAATTGTTATTTAGAATTGTAATTGCGTAGAGTGGTTTCCTTCCATGTATGGGTTTTAGGTTAACAGTACTGCTTATTAGGGTCTGAAACACGGGACGTTGTCAATCATTCCATTACGAGTGCGGCACGATCGAGCGTGGGAGATTCGATCGAGTATTTTCGAGCGAAAACGGTCGAATGCAGTACTCTAACAATTACCCTTTCTTCCCCTAAATTATCACTACAGAAATAATTGTAAGCGACATTGGCACGCAATATCTCGTGCATCATTGTTACACTAATCATCTGATAAGACGCTCGAGTAGTGACGTTTCCATCAGCCCCCTTGCCTTCCCATCAATGGCACGCCTTGTCACGTATAAACTGTACATCTGGCATTCACGAAGTCCAGGGGGGGAGAACATTATCGACACATTTTCCAAACTTTACACTCCTCCGACTGTCGAGGGCTGTAACTTCCCGAAAGAAGCGCAAGGTAATGGCACTTCCGCTATGAAAAATTCATGAAGATCAATTAATCTGAATTGCACTGCATTATCCTTAAACGGCTACAGCTGCCGGAGTCCACGAGGGGGGAGAGGGGCTGGAAATCCCCCGCGCCCTAATGACCCCTCCGCAGCCTACGCACGGGGACGATTCGGATCAGCTCGCCTACGGAAAATTTATTTAGGCGTTTAAGATTTACACTTCTTCCCTACCAGCGTAATCCAATTTATGGCGATAGACTGCGAGGCAAGTTGGGATGACCTGCGGAAGCTGTTAAAAGGAGCTACAGAATCATGGTGAAATTTCGAACTGTTTCTCGTGTATGTATATACAGGGTGATTCAAAAGTCGCGCGACATAGGACAACTCCGTTATTTGTGCAGATACCGAAAAAACGATAGAGGGCAAAATTGTTGGACATATGTTTGAAATCATGACCGTGATGTTGCATTTGTATTATTTTCATTGTGTGCAGGAAACAAGAACAAAATTGTTGGAAAATACGTTTTAAATCATGGCCGTAATGTTGAATTTTTCTGTGCAGGCAATAACTAATAACAAGACTAATAAATGGTCCATCTGCTGTTGCAACAATTACGCTCATGATTTCCAACAACGTATTTCCTACACTTACGCCCTCTATCGTTTGTTCGGTATCTGCACAAATAACGGAGTTGTCATATGTCGCGCGACTTTTGAATCACCCTGTATATATATATATATATATAGAGCATTGGCCGAATTATTGGACTCATGGTAAAAGAGAAACACTTTCCCTTGTTTTGAAAGTGATGCAACTAAATGTATTTGACGACTGTTATAACGTTTTATGGGATTAAACTGTTTGTCTGCTTCGATATAATCTTGTTTCCCACAATCCTTTCTTTTACTGTGTCACAAGGATAGGTGGCAGCACGACTCTGCATATTCGCAAAAATGCCTGGAACAATATACGTACATTGTTTACAGTGTTACGTATGCTATTTTTTGGTTATAACAAATAAAATAATATTAATTCTGGGTGTTGTAAGGGAGATCTTTATTGGTATCTTCGGAGCAATGCGTAATTTCATAAACCACGTGGTTTGAAGTTTAGAAAAAAAGAGTGAAAAGGAATTGTACACAAACAATGATTAAAATGGGCTCAAATAGAGCCAAAGGTGGTCATACGAAGTACTGACAGTACTTGCAGTGTGTATAACAATACAATGTGTATCACGAACATTAAATCTGCCAAATTTCACAACATAAAGTGAGTTTATCTGTGCTATATTTTTTGAACTAATGAGTCTGTATATGGGGCATTCCACTGTCACGTGTGAGACGCATAGACTACATTTTTTTATATGAATAGTTTATTGATAGTTAAGCAACATCTTTCTTACAGTTTTAAACACGACTACCCTTAAAATACTTTCCCAGATGTATAAGTGAACAATTTTGTGTCACGGGTGGGTCAGATAAAGGACTGGCTCTTTACTTAATATTACATTCATTTTAATTTCTGTGAATTGTCAAGTTATGAAAAATGAATTATTGAAGACAAAGAGAGAAGGTAATTGACCTTTAAATATTCTAGTGGAGCTGAGGGGGAAGTGTAGCAGTTAAAGGAAAAAATAATTGTTTTTTGGTGTTATGGGTGGGACACAACAACAAAAAAAGCAAATAAAGAAGTTAAAAATAAACGAATATGTATAATACCTTCTACACTCTAACTTAATTATGTATAATACTTAAAGCTTAGCCATACAGCTAATATGCCTAACCAAACAACGAAACTAAGGTGCTCACTACGGTGTGCTGTAAGCGATACCCCTCCTCCTATGTATCGTAGAGGACAACGTAAGCCCTCGAACAATTAACTTCCCATGTATATAAATACGCCACTGCAACAAACCGGAACACACAAGAATGAAGCAACCACAATGCGGTTAAGTCCGTCCGCCATTACCGGAAACGGAACCGGCGCCATTTTGGTTGTGATCGCTCGCAACCGGCGCGAACATAGACGCGTTCGATAAATTGGAAATAACCGCCCATGTGGCTATCTGGAGGGTTTGCTAACAGCGGCACCGGTCGCCCAACATATCCATCGCATCTGTTACCTGGTTGTCCACGTGCTTCGTGGAAGAGGCGGCTCATAAATATTTATTATATTAGCAATTATGTTCAGTTTTACGCTGACCAAGCACGCTAATTTCGCGTGTCATGTGCGGGCGGGTGGTTCACCGTGGAACATGCAACGTGAGGGTGGAGGGGCTCTCGCTCCATGTGGGCCTATGACGCGTGTAACGTCATATACATTTATCAGTGATGTCCTCCTTATCATTATTTTCCGTAGGGTGTTATATGGGAAAGGATACATTTGGAAAATAAAGGGGTGTCCGGTGTTCTTACGGTCTGTACATGCTCACGTTGACACATGTGAGGTCGCAAAAGCCTCTTTCTCAGCTTACAGGGAAAGGAATAAAATTGAAAAATGAAGTTGTTAATCTGCAATGTTGCCAGTACCACACAAAAGAAATCTTAAAAATATCAGAGCCTTCACGATGGCGTAGCGGTAGCGTCGTCGCCTTGTAATCAAGGGGTCCCGGGTTCGATGCCCGATGAAGACGCACAGTGGTTTGGATCCCACTTTCAACTGTAGGTCCAATCCCGAATAGCCTTACTGTGTATAAAGTTGACTTAAAACGCGAACTCAATCGATCAATGAATCTAAAAATAGCCACGAATTGATGAGAGATGACACATTGTCCAGGTTGTCTCCGAAGCAAGCGAACGAAAACAAGTCCTGTGCGCAAGTAGTAACTTCAGAGGGGTCGACCAATGAACGCGTGAGAAGGGAAGTGAGTGCATGGTGGGGAAAACGCGGCTGCAGCTATAGTCGACGCGCTAGATACGCCAACGTCCACGGAGCGTGTCCACCAGCTGCACCAATCACATTCAGCGCACAGTGTTGCCACACATCTACTCTACGCCACCTTGTCCCTCCGCGCACAAGCACCTTCCCACGGTCTCCACATTGAAGTTGCAAAGTACGGCAACAGCGTATCCGCAGTCATGTGACTGAGCACGTGGAGTAGACGAGCAGAATGACAGATGCGCCCTTTGGCTGAAGGTTGGGCATGCGGGACAGTCTCCGCTCGGCTTTTCCCTCAGAGTCAGTGTTGCCAACTTAGCTCCTTTGGAGCCAGATCTGGCTCTTTCGTGCACTCGTTTGCCTGTGAACTGGGGCTCCCGCCCCCGTGCCTCACTATGATGTCATCACTGGTTCCAACCCACATAGACCAACTTTTGCCATGATTATACATTTTGCACGTGACGTGATATTGTTATACTGGCTGCGTCGCCCATCCCCTCTTATATCCCCAGCTACTTTTTTATAGCGCCTTCTTGACGTGAAATTGGCATAATATTGTTATCAGGGAATCTTTTATTCTCGATTTCATACGACCATGAGATGAATGATGCCGCCGGATCTAGATGGTGAAAACTAAGAATAAATTGTCATCAATTTAGAGTTAACGGTAATAGCAGCTCTAGGAAGCACTTCGTAAAACTAGCTCCTTGAAAGTCAGTTTTAACTCCATTTAAGGTGGAATTTAGCTCTTTTATGCGCACCAGGTTTGGCAACACTGCCAGGAGGCAAGGAGAAATGCATTGGGCACATGGGAGTATTATTTGATTTGTTATCTTGGGAATATCAAACTTCCGATGGAATAGAAAAATATATAAACGGGAAGAGGGCAGTTTGAAGTAGTGATTGCCCAGCAGAAAAGTCGAAACAGGTCGTATCTAGATTAATAATCAACTTTGAAGAACTCCTCGACCTGCCATATGTGGAAAAATTCATACTCTCTTGTACCCCCACGTTTTTCTTCAGTAGCATTGCCCATTCCGACGATATTCAAATAAATGCACACATGGTGCATAACTGCATCTCCTCGCCTTAATCCCACCCCCGTTCGCGGCGGCGGCTTTCTTCAGTTCTTCGACGTTAACCAAGTAAATGCGTGGACTATTACCAGTAGTTTGAAGCAGCGGGCACTACTTTGACCCGCTCACTCGCCTTCTTCCCGGCTTTGAATTAGGGATGGCATCCGTAACGGATAATCCGAATATCCTGATAGTAAAGATCTGGTGAATGATTGTATAAAACCTGTACAGTCCAATACGAAAATGACGAATATATGTAGATATCCATATATTTGAAATTAGGATAGAAAATTATCAGATATCTGGATTTGGCCATCACTAGTTTTAATGCCGGCCTGGACATTCTTTGTGAGTGTACCTTCAGCAATTTTATCGTATCATCATTCATCCTCATCTCCGCGATCCGCCAAAAGTGGTAGAAAAGCGAAGTACAATAAACAAAGGGGTAAGGTGTGGCCAAAAGGTCCAGGAACCCTTCTGCAGGACCGGAACCTTATTCTCGCACTATTTAAATTCGGTCCAAGTTGCGTATTGTTTCATGAACTGTATTTAAATTGATCCGAAAAAAAATGTGCTTGGACCGTAATTAAATTGAGCCGGAAAACCGTTTCCTGGACCGAATTGAAATACTTTTACAGCTAAAAAGTTCCTTACGGTCCACAACCCATTTACTCTTCCTGATTTTCTCTCCTGGACCGGAATTGAATTTATTTAAAATTCATGGACCTTTTAACAACCCTGGCCAGAAGGCTACTTCCATTATACTTTTCCCTGCAACTTCTTACGAAGCGCTACTGAATCAACATGTCAAATCGTTCTCAGAGAAGACATGGCTGGCGCTCCATGCGAGCATCACCGTGATCTCGTCTTGGACAGAGGCCAGCCAGGTTAAAGGTCGCGAGCCGAATGGAGAAAAACAGTGCATGTTTGCATGTCAAGAAGTTCACAGGAAGTTACGTCAGAGACTGCTGAGTGGCAGGCCGCCGCAACGCGTTCCTGACCTTATGGATATTGCTGAGTTTGTGTCTTTCGGCGGACGATCGTTTGACACAGTATCTGGAAACGCTGCATCAGCAGTCGGCTTCCGCTCTGGTTCAGACGGCTTTGGCAATCCGAGCAACTAGTTCAAGAAGTGTTTGTGTTGACCTCCCCTTCGGAATGCACATGGAAATTCTTATGGTAATATACACCACGACTGAAACCATGGAAAATAACCGACCAATATGCAGCCTCATTATTAGGGAACGGAACTTTATATGCTAAAAAACTCAAATATTTTTTTATGTGTCATAAATGTTGAAAATATATGATAAAAACAGGAAAATATGTGACAATAATAAAAAAAAAACTTTGGTAACAAAAACAAAATATTACATGCATTTTAAACACCTGGAATCAGTTTCTAAATCCTTAACTCTTAGTGAGCTATTTTTTTGGAATAGTTGCAGTGGATCACCATCACGTAACAGATCAACTACAGATCAATTTTTTCACATCAGACAGACACTTGAAAAAAAGTGGGAATATAATCAAAATGTCCTTCAGCTATTCATTGATTTTAAAAAAGCATATGATTCGGTCAAAAGAGATATTAGTAGAGTTTGGAATACCTAAGAAGCTTATTAGTATGATAAAAATATGCACCAGTGAAACAGAAAGTAAAATTCGTGTGGGTATTAATATGTCTGACAAATTTACAATTTATGATGGGTTAAAACAAGGAGATGCATTATCTCCATTGCTCTTTAATTTTGCCTTAGAATATGCTCTTAGGAAGGTAAAAGAAACTAAAGAAGGACTAAAATTAAATGGTGTGACTCGGTTGTTAGCATATGCAGATGATGTAGACTTACTGGAGGATGATGTGAATACAATTAAGAATAATGCTAAAATATTTTTCAAAACTGCTAAAGAGATAGGTTTGGAAGTTAACAAAGAGAAAACTAAATATATGCTTACAGGCCGAAACCAAGTGTTAGGTAATAATCAAAATCTAATTATTGATAACAACTCGTTTGAACCAGTTTCCAAATTCAAATACTTAGGAGTAATATTAACAAGTGAAAATTATATTAAAGAGGAAATAAAAAGTAGGCTTAATTCAGGAAATGCATGTTACTTCTCTCTTCATAAACTTTTGTCTTCTCGTTTAATATCTAAGAAACTAAAAGTTCAAATATACAAAACAGTAATTTTGCCTGTAGTATTATATGGATGTGAAACTTGGTCCCTTACATTGAAAGAGGAACATAAATTGAGAGTATTTGAAAATAAGATACTTAGGAAAATCTTTGGACCTAAAAGAGATGAGGAGACAGGTGAGTGGAGAAGGTTACATAATTTAGAACTACATCATTTGTATTCATGTCCAGATATTATTAGAATAATTAAATCAAGAAGACTTAGGTGGGCAAGCCATGTGGCACGAATGGGAGACGAAGGCGGAGTTTACAGGATTCTTGTTGGGAAACCTGATGGTAAGAGACCTGTAGGAAGGCCAAGACGAAGATGGAGGGACAACGTTGAGATGGACCTAAGGGAAATCGGTAGGGATGGAAAAGAGTATATAGAACTTGCTCAAGATAGGGAAAGATGGAAGGCCTGTGTTGCTGCAGCCATGAACCTTCGGGTTTAAGAAGGCTAGAGAGTTAGTTAGTTAGTTAGTTAGTTGGATCACCATAGTTTTCTTTCCAAATTCTCCATTGTAAATCTGTGACAATTATCTCAAAAAAGCATCTTATATTGTGAAAAAGATTGCTCCACTTCACAAGAAACATTTGAAGCACGAAATGCCACTAACGCTGAAGTTTTCCAAAGCTTCCTCTTCCCCACCTTCCAAAACACATGCAATTTGGCACAAATTTTGAAAACCTTGGTTTTTCCCCAAAAATTCTGTACATTTAGACATGAGCACTTCGTTAGATCCAGTGGGGGTAATAATTTCCCCGGATAGGATCGCAGCCGAGGCGCCAGAAGTCTGCCAGCGAGCGTGTTCAAAGACAAAACAAACCTAATTCTCGATATGAAAGAGGTGCGGAGAATAAACATTTTTCCTTCGAGGATTTCGAGGTAGCTGAAGTCAATGAGCGATTTTATGTATTTAAAATGAAAATTCGCAAAATATGTATTTACATACGGAAAACTGGAAAATATGTGTTATTATGTAATTTGCTGTGTTGACGTATAAGGCTATGATCAGAATTTTGACAAAAATGAGGGTCTCTTATCGCAGAAGAAACATTTATTTACCTAAAGTTTCGTTCCCTACTCATTATGATCCCAACGATCTTGTTAGGGTAGATTCCCCATTCATGGTGCAATCTAAGCGTATACCACGTTCTATGAGGCACGTATCTTGAAATAAATTACTTGACTTCATTACTGTTTCTATCCTATTACGGTTCGATTCCAGGCAAATCTAATCTACATATGCATTCATGAGATAAGTTATTTTAGACTACTATGTTCTGTAATAATAATGTTCGTTGTGGATTTATGGGTAATTTACATATACTTCATACGAGCACGTCATTACTCTACAACATAAGTATACTTACGTTGTAGTTATTTCTACAGGGTGAGTCATAACTCTACATACAAATGACGAAAACGGTGACTAATGTTTATTTTCCTTTTCAGGTAGGTGAACCAATGAAAAAGAGATGCCACTAACGAAGGAAGAACGGATTGACATCCTTCTGTTGGCCGGGAGTGGTACAACCCGTCATGTGGCACGTACATTCAATGCAACCCACAGAACGAAGATAACCCATGACACCGTGGCAACTGCGTTACCCTCCTTTCATCTGTTGCTGTCATTGGTCTTCCAGGTCTTCTTTCGTCGGCGACGGAACCTGTCCGGAATTTCTTGATAAGTTTGGCCACGGTGTCATGGGTTATCTGCGCTCTGTGGGTTGCATTGAATGTACGTGCTACATGATGGGTGGTACCACTCCCAGCCAACAGAATAATGCCAATCCGTTTTTCCTTCTTTAGTGGCATCTCTAATTCATTGGTTCACCTGCCAAAAAAGGAAAAATAAACATTACTTATAGTTTTCACCATTTGTATGGAGACTTACGACTCACCCTGTATGTAATACGGATGCATGCTATTCAATTTCACTTATATGATTGCAAATAAATAAATATATTTTGACGGGGGAGGGGGGTACGAACCAAGTGTCTCAGAAATAATAATATAAATGTTTAAATTAATTAATATATATTGTAATTATTACATGAATAGTTAAAAAGACGGTCTAGGAATAGAGATAATAGCATGTATTCATTATCTAGCTTAAGTGTAGTTAAGATCGCCAAAATTTGTATAAAAACAACTGCCCTGGCAAGGAAGTTAATGGCAAATAGATAAAGAATTTAATATTTATTGAATAATAAAAGGGTATTATGCCCAGTTCATGAAATTTCAAGTTCGCGATTAATATGTATATTATCATAAGTGTGTCTTTGCTACTCCTTCAAAGCCGTATGATCCCAATATAATCATTGCCTTCCAATTCGTTAAGAGGAAATAAAATACATAAAAATTGATTACAAAACAAGTGCATTTTCATTATTTAATTTAGGGCGCAGCGTCGCCTTGTAATCAAGGGGTCCTGGGTTCGATAACCGTTGGAGGCACAAGCTGATCGGATCCCACTTTAAACTGTAGGTCCAGTACCGATTAGCCTTACTGTGCATAAAGTGGACTTAAAACAACAAATCAACCAATCATTATTTAATTTATGTAGTTGGTTAGTCTTTCGGGGAAGGCTCCAATTGTCATACATAACACCATTAAGCCTTGTTTCCATGATATGAAAAACTCAATATGCTGACCAAGGCAGTAATTTATTTTATTATAAAACAAACTAAATGTAACGTTTCAACCTTCTAGCAAGGTCTTCTTCAGACTCTGTATCAAGTACAAATGTAACAAGATACAAAAACAGGGCATTATATATATAGGTGAAAGTACAGTTGACAAGGGAAAGCTACCTGCTAGAAAGTTCCAGTACAACTTTCTAATAGTCTGGAGGGAGTAATGTTTGTGTATATATACCCTGTTTTTGTATCTTGTTACATTTGTACTTGATACAGAGTCTGAAAAAGACCTTGCTAGAAGGTTGAAACGTTACGTTTAGTTTATGTTTTTAATAAAATAAAGTACTGCCTTGGTCAGCATATTTAGATTTTCTCATCATACATGCCCTGATGGCCTGTCGGGTACAGGGGAGGTCACCCTCCGGAGGGCGACCCTCATGAGGGCAGACCTCACCCTCCGAAGACTTGCGAGGGTGTGTGAGGGTGAAGGCGTGGCTGAGCCGTTAGGGGGAAGGCATACTTGAGTGAAATCACTTGAAAAGCTTCAAGATGGCAGACTTGAAACAAACCTTTACAAAACTCCTTTGCGCGGACTAGAAATTCTCTTATTACCATTTCTTCCGGAGCAGGGGTAGCATTCGACCAGGCAGAGGAATTGCAGGCTTAAAAGACCGAGCAGCTATCAATGGGTCCAGAGAGATTTATCTCGGAGGATGCTGCTGACCGCATTCTTCAGTTCCTCATTCTCTTCCACGACTCTAATCGCTGCTGGCTGGCATCCCACCAGAGGATCCACCGCAAGGCAAACCCACGTGACCGGGATTAAGGGGATTCCTGGAGATTTTATGGGAACAGCCGTGGGGTGGGACCCGGTCTAGCAAACTTTCGTGATGCTCCTGGCCCAGAGGGAAATTTCCCTCTCGTATTAAAAAAAATCCCTTTTCGTACTTAAAATTCCCTCCTTCACAAACAAATACAAAAAAAGTACTTATTGAGGGTTCATCGCGAGATGCAGTAGGGTATATGAATGATTTTAGAGAATGCAAAGCAAATTTAGCACCAAAATTTGATAATTTTATGGGGGAGTGTCACAAAAAAATTTGACTGGTATGTTAATTGGAGGTGGATATATCTTGTACTTGGACTATGTACTTAATTTAAGATATTACCCTCGTCCTTGCTATTAATCATATAATTTGAGAGATGTCACACCTTTCATTTCGATTGATTTAATATTGCTGGGTGGCTTGGCGCACGTGCCCATTTGGTGCTCCTCAATGTATTATTTAAAATGTTCAGTTTGAGAAAAGTACAATTTGCAAGGAACCTCTCAAAAAAGCTAAAAAAAAAAAACCTTTGATAGAACACTGTCGTCATCTCCCAACACAGTTGGGAAGATGAACAGCCTGCCTGAGGGAAGAAAAAATCGGAACATTCAACAAAAATATGCCCAAGACTTAAAACGACATTCCAGACGACACATTGGAGGTTCCAGCCCTTGCAGCAAGTGACCATGGGTGAGACGGCTGTGTCCAATACGCAGCCGAGTTAGAATAACTTCTTCTCGACGGGAGGGACGAGACGAGGAACGCCAGGCATCTATAGTGAGGTTAATTGCATCAAGCTTGCTCCCCTTTAACGCATCCTTCTCTTCCTGACAAGTGTCAAATCAGCCGAGTTCAGAATTGAAACGAAAGACAATTAATGCATGACGTGTAATTTCTCTGTTTTTTTGTTGTTTTTTTTTGCACATTTTCTCCCTTTTTCCCTTTTCTGTAATTCTCGAGCTCCAAAATTCCCTTGTTGAGCATCACTGGCGCTGGCGGCAAGAGATACACCTACAGATCTCGGTGGAGATGATTCTTGCCTGGCTCATTTCACGCGGACCACAGCACATTCACGCACGCTCACGATTCCAGTACTTTCTCTGAACATTTAACTCCAGCGAACCAAGTGGGAGGTCTTTTCCTTGCTATTTTCGGACCAAACTGATACAATCTCGTTTGGCCCTCTGCCTCCTGTCGTGGACTTAAGGACCATGGCGATTCGCGATTCAAATTATCCGATATGCCACCTGGTGAGATTTGTGGAAACTACTGTTTGTAGGATACTGTGCTGTGTTGAAGCCGTTCAAAGCCGAAAGAGTAACGTCTGCTGTTCATTTTTTGACCGTAAATCGTGTTGTGGGTGAGAACAGTGGAATGTGTCCACGTGTCTCCACCTCAAAGTGAAATTTGTAAATAAATTATGGAAAACAAAATTGGTAGAGGAGATGATACTGAAATATGGAAAGAATGCACGTCTGCTCGCTTCATCTTTCTAAGGACGATTAAATAGGTAAAGTGCTCCCCTGTGCTTAGCACCACGCCATGAAGGCGTATAGGGGGTGTGGGGGTAACGCCCCGGTCCTGAGTGGGGGTGATGTGATCAGCATCACGCCACTGACCGCCTTTACCCCCCAGGGTTTCCCCCAGGTACTCATGTCATTCGACGCTGGGTGGGCGCTGGGGCCGCTTACAACGTTAGAGGAGTTCCCGGGTTTGAACCGGTCGGGAATCGAACCCGGGACCTTTAGCATGGTAGTCAGACGCGTTACCGACTGAGCCACCGCGGCGATAAGGACGATTATACAGTATATTACGAGACTAGTAAAGTTCTAAATTGTACTTTACAACTTTTTTTTCGAAAATCCACGAAGCGTATTGCCCAATGCATGAAGATACATAATATATTATACATGAAATTTGGAACAAATGCAAGCCGATTAAGTGCGAAGATGAAAATAATTTGAGAATGAATTAATGTACACAGAAAAACATAAAACTGGCAGGATATTATTGTTGTTGAACATAATATCAGATGGCCCTTTTTAGAGTCACTCGGGGGAATATGCCCACCCCGTCGTATCTCGCGCAACGTTAATGTTATGGCAACTCTACGACTCTTGTTTGAAAGCGCCCTCCGTGGTGAGACGAGGCGGCAGGTTTGGAGTTTGTGAGAAGAATCTGAAGCCAACCAGGGTTAATTTCCTGAGGTAAGAAGACAATTTTTGAGGTAATAATTTTTGGACGTTGCTGTATTAACAGTGTGCAATAATATTCCCAAGAGAGAAAGAAACTGAATTATATTTGATGTAAAGATCAAGAGTCAGGGAAACATATCTGCAGTGAAACTGCCGCATGGTACTCAGAGTTGCCAACCCAGTGATTCAATTTTCTGCTTGTAGCTGTGGGGGTGATACGCCCACAGAAATTAAGTACAATATGCCCATGGGCATTATTATGATAAGAAATACCACAATGTGACTGGATCCAGTGTACTCGTTGTAGTATGTGGAGGCATGAAATATGTAACAAATTCACGTCCATGTGTCCAAAGTGCAATGCAATTTCTCACAAATGCAGTGGCGTCGCTAGGCCATCTGCTTTGGGGGGCTACAACCAGATACATGACTTACTACTATTGTAAATATTTTTAATGTTTGAAAATAGCAAAGTGATTAATAAGACAATAATATATAACAAGCATAAGGAATTAAACCTAACATAGACTTACTGCATTAATTTTTATGAAAACAGATGGATATTCTTGTTCTGGTGAACTATGTCTTTATGTATCAGCTGTACTCTGCGGTTCGAATTTCTTGCAAAAGTATCAATAACACAATCCACACACAAATCATGACACTCTTCCTTTTCCAATTTCCGATTTCAGGCGCTTACTTCGAATAATATTGTTGTACGAACAACAGTAAATGTCACAAAAAGCTTTGATAACAAACACACAATATCACAAACTCCATAACACAAAACGCACCACTACCGTTTCCTCGCGTAGCAACCGTTGTGAAAATAGAACAAATGACGGCGATCGTTTGCACTGTTGCCAGCTAAAGGCATGACGTGTCAGATGTAAGATCGTGGTTTAAAAAAAACTGTCACAACGAAACGAGTCCTTCCCAGAATATGTATCTAGAGGTATGTTCCTGCATTAACAATTGTTCAAATATGTTTTCTCGAAATACTGTATGTAATAATAGCTAAAAATTGGGGGGGGGCGCTTATCGAGGGATTGGGAGGCTGAAGCCCACTCCAAAAGGGCCTAGCGACGCCACTGCACAAATGTAAACAGTAAAAGAGGCTATGGTAAATTCAAAATAAATGTTAGAAACGCTATGCTTGTCTGTACAAATGATGTTTGTTTACGAAACAAACGTTAATAATCTTCCAGTTAATGCTGTGGAAATAGTATTTTCCTTCATGTGTGTCACTTCAAGTATTACAACAATTGTTTCTTGTATTGGGCATTTTACCCTGAACACGGGGTGATTTGCCAAAATTGACATTCATCTGTTTATTTTTCTATGGTTCTTTTGCTATAAGACTTAGAGTAATCAAACTTATAGGTAACAATAACAAAATGTGTAGCAATCATTTGACACCCTTTTCATTGCGACACTCCTTCGTTTTGCGAAGCTATAAACCGCCAAAAAAAAGTTGGGCGTATTCCCCCGAGTGAATCTACATGAGGTGAGCTGAAAAAGCACTGTATTGAAGGGCCAGTGCGTACATATCGGTTTTAAGTCCACTTTATATGTGGAAACCAAAACTCAAAATTCAGATTTCTTCTGGTGCTCAACAAAGCGCAAGGGGTGAAATAATCCACGCGGATTCGACCTTCATAACAACATCCATTCCAGCCCTGACCTAAATCGTCCGATACAAATAATATTAATTCGGAGGAAAGCTTACGAAACGAACCGCATTGTTATTGGTAATTGGCATTGAAGATCAATTTGAAATTCACAAAAGGAAGAGAGAAATAAAAGCGAACTTAGCAACAGGAAATACCAGAGATCCGTTGAATTAGTCTTTTGTGGCACATACGCACCAACTGGTAGATTCTCTCCGAATGACGTTTTCGCAGAATCAAGTCAATAGCGCATCGCAACGCGAACTTGTTATTGATTTGCACCTTAGCAACCAGACCCTTCGCACATCTCAAAGGTTTTTCTTTAACGCTGTTACAACGGATTTCATTAAAAATGGCTGAAACCGCCGCTACTGAGGAAATAATACTTCTACAATAATACAGCGGAGTATTTCTTCAGCGTTGATCGGCATATGTACAGTGCCGTTCAAAAAAATGTACAGTGCCGTTCAAAAAAAAATGTCGCACGAAATTTCTGGACAGTCATGAACGGGACTGTATCTGCGGAGGGAAGGTGGAGTTTTGCCACTATGAATTATACTACACTCTATCTGTGCCTTCAAATTAAGAGGAGCAATGGTACTTCACTTGAGAATATCATATTATGGCGTTCGATTGCTACGCAAGAGACCCGGGTTCGATTCCCCGGATGTGTGATGTAAGGTTGGAATTTTTCCGCCCTTCTTCCCGCATAAAGCGGTTCTAGAGTTCGCCACGAATAAGTATGCGTAATACATAATATTTACATTGATGTAAGCATTCACAACTGCAGTCACATTACAGAAGTTACCCCCTTGCGCTGGAGTTTAAGTTTTTGTTCCACTTTATGCACAGATAGGCTAATCGGGACTGGACCTACCGTTTAAAGTGGAATCCGAAACACTGTGTACCTCCACCGAATCCTTGCGCTGGACAACCCAATTCTATCACATCCTGAAAAATCACGTAACTGATTTCTTTGGACTCAATCTTGGTCAGTTGTCTGCTCGTGACGTCACACTAATAAGGTCCATAATTCGAATGTGTGTCTCTATACCCTTTGCAGTTGGAACTGAGAGTATCCATATTTGCGCAGTGCTTCACAAGATAGTTCTAAGTCACATAGCAGGGGTGGAGGGCATTTGGAGGGGTTCAGAGCACAAATGGCTTTTAACTCCATTCACGATAGTTTTGAGAAAAAGACAGATTTAAGTACCTTAGTGCAGGGTAGGAAAGAAATAATTTACATACCCTCAGTAGAGCGGTTTAAAGCCTTCAGTCGTCATGAAGCGTTGTCAGCGTCGAGCGTTTGCTGTGGAACGTTCTTTAGAAACAACTAGCTGATTACCCGGCGTTGCCCGGGTATTTATTTATCCCAATCTTGTATTAGACAGGAAAATAATGAATTCCAACTATAGTGTAAATGTAACTAATTTTAAATGTGATCGTGAATGTCACCAATTAGCTTAGCGACTATGAAAACAATGGATACGACACTAATCTAGGTCATTTGTGCCATTTCATTTTTTACCCCCTCTCGCCCCCCCCCCATGCCGATAGGTGATGAACTTGGAGTTGAACCGCGTTGGGAGTGTCACGAAAACTATGGATTCCATTCTCAACACAGCCTGAATGTTAGACAACCCGAGAAACACTATCGTTGTGCGGATTGCATAGTGTCACGGATGTCTGTCTGTGCGGAATTTAATATCGGTGGTTTTCGATTATTTTCACATGTCACCCCTTCCCACCTCACCCCTAGGGGTGCTAGGGGTGTCTTACCCCCACAGTATTTATTTCCAGGTTGCAAGTGATACGTGTACCAAGTTTGGTTGAAATCGCTCCAGGCGTTCGAGAGTTATTGCTGAACAAACAAACACACACATACATCCATTTTTATATATAGAGAGTACAGATAGAGATGACAGTCAGTGTAACGAAGCGTGTTTTGACGACACTGACGTCGGAAGGAATGGAAAGGTTTTGACACGCCAAACAATATTGAATAGGGTTACACAATTCAGGACTACTGAATCCATTGTCAGCGAGAGGCCTCCTGTCTTCATTCCTTCAGATGTCAAAATGCCGTCGAAAAACACGCTGCTTTGCTTTACAGTAGCGGAGTCATTGTTCCTAAATAAAGTTTTCCGAGCAATGCTTCATGACGACTGAAGACTTTAAGCTATTGCCTCCCCGGATTAAAGCTATTGCCTCCCCGGATTAAGCGAAGTCCGGCATATCGGGGTTCGGGTTAACGACGTTTTACTGTACTTCTAGCACTGAAATGTTGATACTTCACACTTCTAAGTTATACATGGAACCCAATTTCCACGAAAAGCTACGCCACTTGCGCTCTGAACCCATCATTTCAGGTAACGCTCAAGCCCGATAATCCTGCTTTAAATACGCCACTGAACTGAGAACTTGGTCTCAGTGGCTAAAGCTCTTCGGTGCCTGCATCCCGGTGGGTGGAGCGAGATGAGGGGGACCTAACAAAGGGAGAAAAGACTCCATCCACGTCTTGGCCCTTTCAGCCTTCAAGTATAAAGTGAGTTAGGAGCGTGGCTTCGCTTCCAGGATTGGTTAGCAGGCAATTCGCCTGGAAGCCTTCGCCAGTTGTAATGTCGAAATCACTCCGGGATGAATGGAGGTTCTTTCATTCACCATCACAAGAAAGAGCCACGTCCACGTGAACGACACTCTGCTATGCCAAAGATTGAGTGAACATATGAGGAATATTGTCCCTCAGCATATGCATTCGCTTTGTTGTGAAGTCCAAGAACAAAAGTTGTATTTGCTTGATTTATCCGAGTGAAATGAAAATTTTGGGTTCGTCAGCACTTGGGCTATCTGCACCCGTCACGTGATACGCGATATGATAAATGAATTGTTGTTTTTATGTCCACTTTATGTGCAGATAGGCTAATCGGGACTGGACCTACAGTTTAAAGTGGAATCCGAACCACTATGTGCCTCCGGGACCACTTGATTACAAGGCAACGACGCTACCACTGTGCCATCGGAGAGGCAATACCATACATGATATCAAAGCGTTTGTCCTTACCCACCTGCCGGCCCCCGTGGCGGAGTGGATAGCACATCGCGTTACGACACCAGGGGACCCGGGTTCGAATCCCGGCCTGGGCATGGATGTTTGCGAGTGTCCATTCATCAATTTCATCATATCGTCACTTATCTCCATCTTCCAAAATAGCTAAAAGTGGCACAAGAAGCGAAGTAAAATAAAGCAAATCAATCAATCAATCCTTACCCACCTTAAAAGCTGAGGCTGTGGACCTAAACGTCAAAGCCTGATGGAGCGAACGAAAACAAGTCCTCTGCGCTCGACCAATGAACGCGTGGGAGAACTGAGTGCATGGAGGGGAAAACGCGGCCGCGGCTACCAGACGTTTGCATCAGCCTGCACTGTAACGCTCAATCCACTCGCTTTCTTCCCTTCTCTACCGTTATGCGTGGCACCAGCATTAAGTACAATTTCACTCCTTAAAAAACACAAGATGTGCAAGAAAAATGAAGGAAAATAGCAGTGGACATTTTCCCTGTCAATATTTATGCATCTCACTGTACACCGCGGCCGACAACTCAAGCAGCGCATTATGTAGATTACTATTAATAATAACATATATGTGCATGTACATATATAGGTACACATTACATGCATATGTCAATGTACATTTTGATCGGTACTCTATGTGTTTTAAGTGGTCTTCGCGGTAAGGCGTCGGAGTGCAACGCAGGAGACCCGGGTTCGATTCCCGGGACGGGTGACCTAAGGTCGGAATTTGTTCGATCTTGTCCCCGCATCAACCGACTCCGGGCTCACCCAGCCACAAAGCAATGGGTACCTGGGGGCAACACTGGGGGGTACAGGAGGCAGGAGCGTGGTGCTGAACACCACCTCGAGAATATATCCCTATCCTTACATCCACTAAACGTGGCTTCGTAGGCGGTGCTGTATGCACGGAGAACTTTACAGTTACACAGGAAACATGGATGACAAAAAATGAGAGAAAATATTAAAAGTGAAAACAGTTGGGAAGGTTGAACAAGTTTACATGTATATTAAAATTTGTCCTCCTCCCAGGTCCGTAGCCAGGATTTAATTTCGGGGGGGGGGGGGGCTCATCCCTTATCAGCACAGGCGTCGCCAGAAATATTTGTAGAGGGGGAAGGTCACTGATAAAACTTGATTAGTAGAAATATAATTATTACCACGGTTATATTTGTCATTTTATAACAATAACGGTTGTAAGTTATTAAAAATAAACCAATTTTAATTCCAAATGTATTATTATTATTATATAAATGGAGAGAATTTGCTACTCGATCCACCGTATGAGTGAACATCAAACACAAACTGTTGTCCATTATTTTTCTTACATGTTGTATAGTTAGTGTACTGAAATTCATAGTTATCGTATTTTGTTATTAACTTTTACACATTCCATTAAAAAAAAAGGCTTTAAAAGTTAGAGCCAAATTTTACTCATAAAGTTTATATTGTGTGCCCTCTCACAAAGAAAACTATACATTTTGAGAGCTGTGGATCCATTTATTCCTTGGATTAAATTGTACAATATAAAAATATAACTAAACTTTCTTTTCGATCTAATCTTTATTCCTTCTAAGGAAGTAAAATCAGTTACCACTGTACACTATATAAATTACATATTTGTAGGATTTCGGATGGGACTTCAGCCCCCTTCGCCCTCCCCCTGGCTACGTGCCTGCCTCCTCCGTGGCCGTACAGCGTAAGGCGGTGCGCTTTGGGCTGAGACTGCAGAACGGCATGGGTTCGAGTCCGCCTGGGTTCTCGGCCTGTGTATAGGACCGGTGGCAACCCACCATCGTGAGGAAATTGGGGAGCTACTGTCTGGCTGCCTTAGCTGAGACCATGGACGGAAGTGCGCATGCGCCAACTGGACGTGTTCATTGGCAAAATAGGGGTGATGGCACTTTGATAAGGAAGCGGGTTCCGTGAAAATCGTCTGCTGTGGAAACAACAATGAAGATTTAAACGTAGTAACATCGCCGCCAAAATACGTAGAGATGTTTACGAATTATGTAAGGGTACAGAACAAAAAGAAAATAGCTATCCATATACTATATAAGCAAGCAGAATATGTCAGGAAAGTATTCATCATGTCACATTAGTAGATAAACTTGTTTGTAAACCAGTAACTTTACTTTGTGTCTCAATTAAATTGATCTTCAGTAAATATTATAATTAGCACAAATGTGCCCAGCAGTAATCATAATAGTATTCCCTAATAATAGCATTATAAATATAATAAAGAAAATGTAGTAACCGAATAGTTTGTGGCATTGTGTATTGTATCGAGGGCGTTTTGTAGAACGTGCAACAGGGACCAAAACGTCAGTTTTCTTTGTTCTACTTCGAAACGGTTTGTTACGAATTGCAAGAGACATCACAAACACAACACAGCAAGCAGTAATAAACATAACAAGCGAACCCATACAAACAAAATGCCACAGGGTGGTTTCGTGAATGTTCTACCTGCTTCCTCTCTCGCGTTTAGAATCGTACTTCCCAGCTAGTTTCGTTTCCCTTGGCCGGACTGTACGAGTGAGTAGCGTAACCCGGTCACGGATATCTCCTACAACGGCTGAGGGTCCGACGTGCTGACCCCACGTCACCCCATTACCGGTTGAAGATCTCTACACCTGTAGGTAGGAATGCTGGAGAGAGGCGGGAGATAGGCCAAAGCCCTTCGAGGGCTGTCGAGCCATGGGTTATTTATTATTACTAATAAAATTTAATATGGCAGGCTAATTAATTATTATTAATATATACAAGACATAACGTTTGATAGATATAACTAGGACTAGGATTTTTATGACTTAGCATATTTTTTTGGTAAGGGTGTGTTCCCTAAATATATAGAAATTCATATTATGAAGAAACTAATTGAATTAGTGTGCTTTTTAGGGCATATTTGGCCATTTCTACATGATAAAACGTATTTTGATGGATTTTCGGTCATATTCTACATGATAAAACGTATTTTGATGGATTTTCGGTCATATTCAGCATATTTTCACTTTTTTAAGAAATATACAGTCATTTTCCAAGTGGATTCGTTGTTACTCCCATGTTCACTCGAAGTTTTTTTTTTTGGGGGGGGGGGACTGCAGCAAAATCTTTTTCATTTTTAATTGAAAATTTACAGAAAGTATTCATTATGCATTTCAACTCATCAGGGCACATAAAGTGAACTAAAATAGTATATGAAAATATTTCAGCATAAGTTAGATATTGATGTTTGAAACAGTCCAGTTGTAAGGGTATATTTTTTCAAATTATAGTGCATATTTTGTAAAATTTTAGGTCATAACAGCATATTTTATTTTGCATATTTTGTTGATATTTAGGTCATAAAATTCTTAGCCCTAGATATAACACATCCAAATTCCTCTCCTCCTTTCCAAACACCCGAGCCTAGCTACGTAATATCAAATTGAGCGTCTATCTCTCCGGTTTCATTCGGAGAAGATCCGCTGTTGTTTCCTCCATAAAGAATAGAGCCGTGGTGCAAATGACAGCCTACCCAATCCATCCGACTGGACAACGCAGAAGCGTACCCATTCCAGTAACCGGATTCTTTTTTTTTTATATCTTTCTGCGCGTTACTTTCCTCGTTCGGCACGGAAGGGGGGGGGGAGGAAAAATAAAAATAAATATAAAAAAAGAGGAAAACGTATGATGCCCAGCAGTTGAAACCCCACACCCGACAGATGGTGGACATAGGCCATTAACCTTCGAAAGGAAAGGAAGGGGGGGGGGGGGGGGGTTGCGGCCACCACAAAAAAAAAAAAAACACGCTGTAGCCACGCTTAATGTGTGTAATAGTACACCACCATTTCGAACCCCCCACTTTCCACTCTTTACTGTTCAAAAAAAAAGAAAGAAACATTTGCGGGGGGGGGGGGGGGTGCTATTCCCTTAGGGCCCGGTTGGACTTTGAACCTGCTCAGGTCATTTCTTGGTTTCTGGAAAAATTCTTAAGTATCGAAGAATTTTTTCTCTTCAAAAATTCGAAAAGATAAATATCTCTACAATTATCTGATTGGACTTCATTTGAGTTTTTAAAAGGGGAAGTACGGTTTCATAAATTCCAATGGGTTCTGCTGCAGGACCGCAACCTTTTTTCTCCCACAATTTAAATTCGGTCCAAGTTGCGTATTTGTAACATTGAAAAAGGTTCCTGGACCGAATTGAAATTCATTCTGGAAAAAAGGTTCCTGGACCGAATTGAAATTCATTCTGGAAAAAAAGGTCCTGGACCGAATTGAAATTCATCCGGAAAATAGTTCCTGGACCGAGTTTGAGTTGCTGTTTTAAGTCCACTTTATGCACAGTAAGGCTAATCGGGACTGGACCTGCAGTTTAAAGTGGGATTCGAACCACTATAAGCCTCCACCGGGTATCGAACTCGGGACCCCTTAATTAATGAGTGATGATATGATGAAGGGACACTCACAAAGAACACCTATGCCCTGGGCGAGATTCGAACCTGGGACCCCTGTGCTAAACACTCCGCATCGGCAGCTCTCAGAGGAACCAATTTTTTCTCAATTTTACATGCGACTTTCTGTTTTTACAACTGAATTATAACATGACAACATAACTTTCTTAATGAAAATTATGTGATATTCTTTTTATAACAATGTATGAAGGCGAGTTCCTTGACAAAAATAAGTTCAGCAGATAGGGCTCTCTAATACAGAATTGAAACTAGCAGTACGTACAAAACTCCGTAACTAGTACTTATACGAGTAATAAGTAGACCCCGAATTTTTATGTAATATCAATGTACAAAATATGTACATAAATATGTAACAATAAATGATAAAATATGTAGCTAAATCTGTAGTATCAAAGAATATGTAACATTAATAACAAGTATCCAAACAATTTCAAGAATTCTGCTAGATATTTACTTTATTTGAACATATTTAACAATTTTTAAAACATCAGTTGTTCAAATTAAAAGTTCTATCACATTTATAAACTCAAGAAAGCACAGCAACATGCACATATTTAAGAAACCAATTTTATCAACTATTAAGTACTTTTCGAATCGCGCAAATTATTGTACAACCTGTAAATATGTGAGGGAGCTCTTTGTAACTTTCGAAACAAATTGTAAAAAAAGAAGCATCTACAGAAAGAACAATCGAATGAAAATCCATAGCTATTTTTGTACTTTTTGTACAAGGGAACATATTGTGTAACTCGCTACGTACAGGAAAGTAGCTTTCTTGTCCACCGATGCCAAGTTTCTAGGTACTTTGACTGAACCTAAAAGCGAAACGAAAATATGTAACCAGAAAGGGGAAGGGGAGCGGGGGTAGATACTCCAGCATCTTTCGATAAATAACAGTTCCCGTATTTTTTAGCTACAAAATTTCTTCTTCTTGTTTCAGAGATCGACACATGGGGAAAAATTACTGAAATATGTTGTTTTATGTAAAGTAAATTAGGAATTAGTAACATAATACTTATGCAAAATCATGTCAGTTATAAAATTCGTTGACATTTTCCTGTTCAAGTTATGTACCTAGAAAGGATTCTGTGTCATTACTAGGGCACGGAAGTTGAGGAAAAATCATTTTCGTTCCTAGTGTCCCAAGACGAGGCTCAACATAATATATGTTCATTTTAGGTCATTGTAGGCCAGAAAAAGATGGGTTTTATTTGTCCTTTTTTGCCTTTTTCGGCGTTTTTTGGCTTATTGGTCCTTTTTAGCCTTTTTCTAGGTCTTAACGGCTTTTTTATTGCAACTTCACCATCTTTCGACTACGTTTTTACTGCCCATTCTCAATTCGAATCATCATCAGTTCATCACCTCTTAAACATCCTTTCTGTAGTCAAGAAATAAGGAAGGAAATAAATATAAGTTATATGAACCATCCCTGAAACGAGAGAAAATCATTTTTGGACGACTGAGGCAGGTACGGTACAAGGTCCTTTAACCGTAACTTGTCTGGAAGGTCGCGCTGTAAGTGGCAACGTTCTCTTGTTTTGATGCTTTCAGCACGGTGTATACGACCATATACATTAAATTAAAACTGAAGTTATTAATGAATTTGGATCACATTTATACGTCCTTTTTTCCGTTTTAAAGTCCTTTTTTGATATTTTTAAGTCCGTTTATAGGCTTTTTTTTGGCAATTTATAGGTCTTCAACTTCAGAACTCTAGTAATTACATAAAAATCAGAGATCCAGGAATAACCAATCTTTCTAGACTGTGTTGATGTGGCGAAGTGAGATTGATCGACGAAAGAACACATCTTACCCAGGTATATGATAGACCATGGAGATGCACGATAGATATCGTTTTGGCAGAACAAACAACACACACGTGGAGAGAGTAAATATTGCAGAGAAGGACTTGATGAAATGTTCACAATGCAAAGACTGAACTCTGAAGCAATAACAGAGAACTCCGGAAATATTTTTCCAATATAAGAATTGCATCGTTTCAAGATGTTTTCTTTTCCGACAGGCAATTTCCATTCCGAAAAAAAATGTTATGGGATGCTAGGTGAAATATTGATGTCCTGTTCCACATATGGAAAGAAGACAAATAAACTGTACCCAGTTTTGCTTCTAAAAACAGATTTTAGAATGCAAAATGAATCCGCTTTGCTAGGCCATAACCGGGACCATATAAAAATGTTGACAAACTATAAAGTTTTAATAGTTTATAATGAGTTGATAGTGTAATCTTGTTTTATATGTCTACGCGTATTAAGGGTATGGGGTGAAAATTCGCTTAGGTTGCACATACACAGGTCGGTCAAAAACTAACGCACAATCCACTGTAGCTCGGGAATGGTAAGGACTAGGGAAATGAAATTTTGTAGGTAGAAGCATTCGACCTTTACCACCTAACCAACACCTAAATAACGTAATCAAGAAGAAAGAGGCCTACGCGCAACGGACATCAAGTTGCATCACGATAACGTACGACGGCATGCTGCAATCATGATAGTTCAGAAGATTGGCCATCTGGGATGGACAGTGGTGCCACATCCCCCATACAGTCCTGACCTAGCGCCATCGGATTTCTATCTGTTTGGACAACTGAAGGCTCATCTGTGTGGGAAACAGTTGAGAGATGACAGCGAGCTCATTGCGTGCGTGAAAAAGCCGTGTAAAGACCAACCTCAAGAGTTTTACGAACGTGCATTCATGTCATGGAAACAAAGATGGCTGCAGTGAGGGCAACCCGGGAGGGGGGGGGGGAAAGGCGGCCGGAGCGTGGTGCTGATCATATAAAAAAATGGCAGAGATCGAGAACGTGTTGGGCCTTAGCACCACATCCCCTAAGTGTGATTCATGGCACGGTGCTATATGGACGGAGAACTTTACCTTTTTTCAAGGGATTATAGTTTAATTTGGGAGCCAAACCACTATGTGCCTCAACGGTGTATCGAACCCACGACCAATTAACCTGTGTTGCACGACTTTTCTGATACTGTTCAAGTAGCAATGAGGTGAACATGATCCACATGCGGGCCTCCCCGATGGCGCAGTGGTAGCATCGTCGCCTTGTAATCAAGAGGTTCCCGGTGGAGGCACATAGTGGTTCGAATCTCACTTTAAACTGTAGGTCCAGTCCCGATTAGCCTTACTGTGCATAAAGTGGACACAAAGCACCAAATCAATCAATCATCCACATGCAACTATTTCATTCATTTCATGTACAGGGTGATTCAAAAGTCCCTAACACACCGTATAAAATGTAAAGGAGTAAGGCTGGGTATAATTGAAACAGGCTAGGCCTAGGGGGAACCATATGGGTGTGTTCGCGGACGTCCGCCATATTGAATTCAACTAAAACATTTTTAAATGGTAAGGATGTGGTATGTCAAATCAGGTGTTAAGGGATTTTCAATCAGCCTGCATGTACATCGTAGTGCTATCGTTGTCACTGTTGAAACCTACAAAATGCCTTGAGTTTACCAGTACCCTGTCCCCCCCAAAGTACTTATAATTCGGTCTTCTACATCCACAACTTTCAATGAATGCCTAAGAGCTTAGTTCAAGCTTTAATTATTGCCGGTCTCATCAACCCCGCACCCTCAAAAAAAACTTCACAATTTGCACCGTAGATAATTGAGAGGAGGCCTCACGCAGTAAATTACGCCGGAGTGGAAGGTTGTTGAAAATTTAAACTCATTATCGTGATTACCATTTCAATGCACAAGTTGGGGAAAGGGTTAAGGGAAGGGAGAGATACAATTTGTTATCATTAGGCATCGTTTCAGCCTATGAACCCTACACGAAAAGAAAGATATGAGTTTTTTCTACATTATCCATACGACTCCGTTCTTCCAACCGGTCTGTCTGGCTTTTCGGATGCCAGGAAGCAGAATAGACATGAATTCACCTGCGGACCTTTTAAAAAGGGGGCGCCAACTAAGCAGTGGATCTGGAAACCGAAATGCTCACGTCATTAATGATAATTAAGGAAAATTAGAGATTTCTCATTACTGAAATGGCAGCCCATTCAGTGTACTTCTTTACATAGCATTTCCACCAGAATCCTTTCAACTGGAGTGAAATTATGACCTGGAATGTCTAGAAAACTTGTTCATTCCTAGCTGTAATCTGTAGAGGTTTCGATGTAGCTATGTTAAATGACTAAGGCCGGCCGGCCAAAGCATAAACTTCTGGGAACGCAGACTTTTCGCCTCCAGCTGTGGGAGTTTCAAGGCGGGGATTTTTTGTCCAGTCGTACACAACCCCTTTTGCTGTCAACATGCATCCTTCGCTCGCATTTCAGGAAGAGGCAGGGAATCGGAGACACATTCGTTTGAGGCTTCGCCGTGCTTGACCTTGTTGAGGGTGCCACCTGTTTCGAAAACGACTCTCAAACGTGGCAACACAGAATACCACGAGAATGTCCCTTCACCACAGCAACTGGACGAAGCCAACCGGTTCCAAAAGACAAAAATATAACTTTGAAGTTTGTTCTCGCCGAACAGGCTTTCGTTAAATAGCCATACACGTAACATACCGCTTTACAATGCAACCTATTCACACATTGCAAAAGAGTAGCTGTCTGCTTACATATAGACAGGTTCTATGAGTGTTTTAAAATGTAAAAACTTATGTATTTAGTTTGTTCTATTGCATGTATTTCCTTGCAGTGTGTCCGGTAGAATTACTAGAGTCGAATTACTGTCGGAACATCTCCAGCGGACTACGCGAGTCTGTCTAGCGAGCCTAGTGGGCGTGTGGAACCTGAGCAGGGGGCTTAGCGATAGGTTCTGGGCTGAGATGACGTCAGCGGCTCGCTTCGTTGACTGGCTGCTTCGAGAGTTGTGACTCGTTCCGAAGCTTCCAATGCATACCAGCCAAAGATGCTATGGAAATGATCTCCCTCTACCAACAAGCAATTGCAATACACTGCACGTCACAAGTCTTAGGGTGGGACTTGACCAAGGTGGTGGTTCAGAAGTGAGACCCTCCCCATAAACTCCGACAGTTGGTCTGTTTTGATCACGTTCCCTTCCGGGAAAGGGCTAGCTTAACATGCCCAAGATACCAAACATTAATTTGCATAAAAAAAAGAACACATTTGAGTTTTGGCTGCGGTCTTTCCCCAAATGTGCACAATGATTCTGTAAACAAGAAGCACAGCATCTGAAAGTCAAAAACCCTCATCCATATTCCATCTCGAAACTTCATCAAAGTTGACCGGTGGCCTTAGGTTATTTAAACACACGCAATGAAATCAAAACAGGAACGCACTGATATTTACGCGTGCTTCCCCCCTCCCCTTCCAAGCCCTGGCGTCTATTTTCCTCCCACATTTTTTTGGTTGTTGTCCCAACCATAACAACAAACTCCCACGATACCCACCCATGAAGAGGAAAAGAAGAGATACTTGTTTGCCTTCGAGGTTTCCATGGCAACCGGGAGGATTCCGAGAATTACTCCACTTCCTACTTTGCGAACCGGAGGGGGGGGGAGCCGCTTTCAATCCATGCAGAACACCCCTTCCGGATGGAAACTGTTCGATTGTTTGGCCAGAGTAAACCGCCCGGAAGGAACATGTACCGTACTTCGGGTAAGCCCACTGAATTGAATTACCCCTTCAAAACATCTAAACGCAGCGCCACGAAAATAGGCGGCTGGGCAGAATTGAGCTGTTGCCACATATGGGAAAAGCAAAGCGAGGGCGGGACAAAAGTCGCTGGTTCCAGCGCACTGTGTGGCAACGTCAACCGGGCTGCGTTGAACGTCAGACCGACCTCTCTCCGGGACACCTTCCCCGAGTCCCATTCGATACAGAGCTGGTGATCGTGTGAATTGAAAGTTCGTTACAGACCCCAGAAATTGACTCCCATATTTATACCGCGTTTGTTACAACCTGCCCCGCTTCCCGCGCTTGCTGATCGCTGGCTTTTCTAGCATAAACCACGCGGCATTGCCGCTGCTGACCACGTGAACGCCGTGCTGGGGGAAGCCGAAGCCAGGCTGTGAATAAAATACGCGGAAATGCACAAATATACACAATTCGGTAAATGTCTGTTATATCGGAGACACATTAAAATCGGATATTTTGTGTTTCGGATTTTTCGTAGTTACCAATTGTGTATTGCAGAACATAGTTGAAGGTGCCATTATGCTTTTCACATGAAAATAACATCGATTTTTCACATTACGAGTAATTCTTTTGGTTCCTTTCTTCCATTGCGGAACATACAATATGGCGCGCACAGCTGTGGATCATCGCGCGTCGTCCTTGTGTTTTGTCGATTTGGAGTGGGTATGCAGTGTTTCAACCTTCTTAACCGAAAAATACCTACTTTCATGTTCATTATGTCATCACAAACCATTAACGGATAGCCCCAAAAACCATTGACAGATAGCCCCAAAAACCATTCACGATAGCCCCATGGACCATTACTGGCAAGGTTGGGTTAGGTTAGGTAAGCACAGTTAAAAAAAAATTCTCGTAAAAATAGGCACGTTTGGAAACACTGGCGAGACCGCGTGATTTTCGACGCTCGTGCCATCTGCAGGTACATAATGGAAACAACGGCATAATGTTATCGCTTTGCACAAAATGCAAGTTGATTATATCAAAAGTGCTTATTTCTTGTTGTGCAGCATTCTATGGTGAGAAAATACCTCCACGAACTTTCAAAATGCTACAGAAACTCATTTCCGTAAGTAGTTTCTCCTGTAAAAATGAAGAAATGTGTCTCCGATATAACAGACATTTACCCACAATTCCCTTTCTTGAATGTTCCAGCTAAGGTGGCACTAAACACAAAAAAGACACAAGCAAATATCACCAGAATAAATTCCATCCTGGATATTTTAAAACGCACACTAATCAGCAAGACGCTTACAAAACAAGCTTCTTCCACAAGACACAAACAAAACACGCGAGTTAGAGCGCAACGTGGCAACAGCGTCTACGTAAGCGCCTCTCTTCTGCCTTCCATTCGCTTCTCGCTGCCCAGCAGACGACTTTTTCGTCGTTTTCCATTGGCACCGAAACTGTCGCGCCATCGTTAGCGCGGGAAATGGGACAGGTTTGAACAAACGCGGTATACACGAGGTTATACTCCGACGTGGCAAGAGCGCGAATGTATGCCACCCGCCTAATTTCATGGTCGTGTGTTTAGAGGACTTTTTCTTTCCCAAACCTGGGCAGGGGGGGCTGTCTAGAAAATACGTATAGAAGTAGAGAGTTATGACATTACCACTGCTCGAAGTTAGGGGGGATGCAGGGGGATTTCATTGAAAGCATCATCCACTGTCATCATATTAAATCATAGGAGCATGCTCCAAGGGAGCACCTCTTTCAGCTAAGAATTTCTACTTCAAGCGTTGAGGGCGCTGATTGCGTATACTTGTAAACTTCAAAATATAGACGCATCTTATTTGAAATTATGCATTAAACTAAAGTTGATATATTTGGCTTGGAGGAGTTTTCTTCCAATTTATTTGAATTACTTGTTTTTTCGTTGGTTTTAGGGGATTAATATATTAATTTATGTTTAATTGCATAATACTTAGAATGTATAGACTTGAATTGCAACGCTAATACCGCACACGCACCAAAGGCAAAGAAACCGACACTATATTGCGGTAGCCACACTCTGGCCGCGAACTGAGAAACAAGGACGTTGATTTCAACCCTCAGTATCCCTCTAGAGTAAGATTATATCCGTAACAGCTCTGGCCGTTCTGCGCTTGCACCTTGGGAGCGAGTCGTAACTCCCGACGTCTCCAATCAAGAAGTGAACCGCTGACGTAATCTCTATACTCTGCGCCTATAGCTAACTCTAATGCTCACGCTGTACACTGCTCGTAGGCTCGCTGGCTAGACTCGCGCAGTGAGCTGGAGATGTTCCGAATGCACGAGGAATCTACTTGACTTTCAATTGTTGACATTCAAAATGTTTACATTCGAGCACTGTTACGTTGCCCCTGAAAATAGGGTTGTGATGTAAGAAGTTATTTAAACTCTAGACACTTCTTTCATGAAATAATCAAGTAAAAGGACTTGATATTGTTTTATTTTGTAATTATCACAATATTTAGGAATTTTAAGAGTCGATGATGTTTGTCACTTTTCACTTTTGCCCCTTCAGCGTCTCATTTCTGTGCGGCCTCCCTGGACTCTGGCCGGAGCGGCAAGTGCGTTGCTTACACGTGTCTCACCACGACATCTGTTGACAGGCACGTATATAGAAATATGTTTCGGGGGTGGGGGGGTCCAAACCAAGTGTCTCAATAATAATAATAATAAATGTTTAAATTAAAATAACTACATTAAATCAAATATATTTACATTATTTAATTTTCGTACTTAAGTCTCTCAGGGGGGGGGAGATCCGGACCCCCTAAATACGTCCTTCCTGTCCTTCAAAGCCGTATGATCCCAATTAGTTCAGAGGAAATTAGAAACACTAAGTTGCTGACCAAGGCAGTTTATTAAGATAAAAAACACTTAACGTGTAACGTTTCAACCCTGTATCAGGGTCTTCCTCAGACGAAGAACTAAACTAACTGCCTTGGTCAGCAACTTAGTGTTTTTAATATGGAAACAAGGTTTAATTATATTACAAGAGGAAACTATACAACGAAGGCTAAACGAATATATTTTTCATTATTTAATTTTAGTACTTGGTAAGTATGTCGGGGGGGGGGGGGAGGGCGGACCCCCCTAAATACGTCCTTGTCTGTTGACATTATTGAATGTCGCCCTGTAGAATTTCGCGCGGTATATAATAATTATCTACTGTTAGCTAAAGAATCTACTGTTAAATGATAAATATCTCTGTTCAAGCTCCCACGAGCCTCGCCAAACTTTGAAAAAGCCGTAACTATATTGCAATATTCACCTATGCATTCTGCTACCTTACCTTACACTAGCATAATTATGTACGTTAATCTCAATATCCTTGCGTGAATCTCCTGCTCAGAAATGTTTAGTTGTGTACGTATGTGTACATGGACACGTGTGTTTTTCTTTTCTAGGTGGGAGAACAGCCACAAGCTGTTAAAGAATGCTTAAAGAACCCAGGAATTCTCGGAGGAGGGGGTTGACAACTGAGGCTTATAGCGATGACGGGACGCTATGATGCGCTGACTTACGAAATTCCTCCACGTGGGGTACGTACTCATCCAGCACTGGGTAACCGGGATCAACCATTCCTCATTCACCTTGTTTCTCGGCGACAACAATCAACGCAACAATGCGAAGGAATTCAGAAAGCCCGAGCGACACGAGAGCAATGATTACGAGAGAGGTACGTCACAAAAAAACCGGAGTTCTAGAATTACTCGTGAAAAAAAAAAACATGCAGAAAAGCTGGACAAAAGCCGGGATGTGTCCCCCATCATCTAAATGGACGAGGTACAGAGGGCAAAAAAAAAAACAAAAAACAAAAACATTCAGATCATTTGGCCGACGGACTAGTTTGTTGATGAGTGGCGCTCCTATTCGGAAGGGCTCTACTACCATTGCGCCACACAGGACCCCCTCCCCCCTTTTTTTCTTTGCGGAGAACAAAACCGCATTCATTACTGCGGATTGCTTCAATGGGGGTCGTGCTCCCAGGTGCAAATCGGCACGGGTCAGTGTTTCCAACTGCGTGCGTTCAAATGTACCAAGGACGAGCTGAAAAATCGAATTCAGTGACAGACCGCGGAAGGTCCATATGTACAGTAAGTAACTAACTATCTAGCCTTCTTAAACCCGAAGGTTCATGGCTGCAGCAACACAGGCCTTCCATCTGTCCTTGAGCAAGATCTATATACTCTTGTCCATCTCTACCGATCTCCTTTAGGTCCATCTCACCGTTGTCCATCCTTCCTCGTCTTGGCCTTCCTACAGGTCTCTTACCGTTAGGTTTCCCAACAAGAATCCTGTAAACTCCTCTTTCCTCTCCCATTCGTGCCACATGGCCTGCCCACCTAAGTCTTCTTGATTTAATTATTCTAATAATATCTGGACATGAATACAAATTATGTAGTTCTAAATTATGTAACCTTCTCCACTCACCTGTCTCCTCATCCCTTTTAGGTCCAAAGATTTTCCTAAGGATCTTATTTTCAAATACTCTCAATTTATGTTCATCTTTCAATGTAAGGGACCAAGTTTCACACCCATATAATACTACAGGCAAATTTACTGTATACAGTAAAACCTCATTAATCCGAAAAAAAAAACAACCCAGAATGCATGGTTTCAAATATGACGAAGTCAACAATCGCATTCGTCATCTTGCTCCATATCGGCTAATAATACGTACATCCAACGTCCATGGGAGAACTTCCCAAAGAAAATTCAGTCAACCACTGATGGAATTCTGTTTCCTGCAGACTTGTATTTAGGCCTATGCCCTTTAAATACATCATAACAAACGTGTTTTGTTGCTATAAACGGAGTTTTAATTCACTTTCTACTGTTTTTTTTAGGTTATTTCAGTTAATCCGGACTTTCGTTAACCAGTCAACTTATACACCCATTACTCCGGATTAACGAGGTTTTACTGTACGCTGTCCCTAGAATCTCTGGAGCGAACGAAAGCAAATCTCTGCGCAAGTACTGACTCGATAGGGCACGAATTTCAATCCACTTTATGCACAGATAGACTAATCGGGATGGAGCTACAGGTTAAAGTGGGATCCGAACCACTGTGTTCCTCCACCGAGAATCGAACCCGGAGCCCGTTGATTACAAGGAGGCCCAAGACGGAGGGTTCGACCAATGAACACATGCGAGGTAACGGGGTTGCGTGGAGGAAGAAGAGCGACAGCGTGTACTGCTTCGCTCTGCCCACCCGCTTTCTCTCCTTCTCTACTATTATGTGCGGCCTTGCTCCAGAGATCTCCGGAAGGGTGACATTACTCTCACGCAGGAGCAAGCGAACGAAAACAAATCCTCTGCGCAAATAGGGACTCGAGAGAGCTCGACCAATTAACGCGCGAGAGGAGAAGGGATTGCATTGAGGGTGCAACGCCACTGCACACACAGACAACTAAATGCATCATATCGATTGATGCACCAGAATGCATCGATTGATGCACTAATGTTTTATGGCTTCTTCAAAGAATTAGATTCACATTTGATGCATTTGGGTGCATTTATGTATGTCGTGAAGCACCAAATGCATCATTTGATTCAAGTGAGGATTTCCTTCAGTCGAGATGCACTTCAATGCATCAGTTGATGTTCCTTGATGCACCTTCCTGCATTTTTTTTGGATGATGCACTTAAACGTTTGGTCTGAGCTACACAGTTTATCAAGAAAGATGCATTCTGGTGCATATAAACGCATCAAGGTAGAGATAGAGGGAGGAGAGAAAGAGAGGGGAGGGAAATAGAGATAGAGGGAGGAGAGAAAGAGAGGGGAGGGAAATAGAGATAGAGGGAGGAGAGAAAGAGAGGGGAGGGAAATAGAGATAGAGGGAGGAGAGAAAGAGAGGGGAGGGAAATAGAGATAGAGGGAGGACAGAAAGAGAGGGGAGGGAAATAGAGATAGAGGGAGGAGAGAAAGAGAGGGGAGGGAAATAGAGATAGAGGGAGGAGAGAAAGAGAGGGGAGGGAAATAGAGATAGAGGGAGGAGAGAAAGAGAGGGGAGGGAAATAGAGATAGAGGGAGGAGAGAAAGAGAGGGGAGGGAAATAGAGATAGAGGGAGGAGAGAAAGAGAGGGGAGGGAAATAGAGATAGAGGGAGGAGAGAAAGAGAGGGGAGGGAAATAGAGATAGAGGGAGGACAGAAAGAGAGGGGAGGGAAATAGAGATAGAGGGAGGAGAGAAAGAGAGGGGAGGGAAATAGAGATAGAGGGAGGAGAGAAAGAGAGGGGAGGGAAATAGAGATAGAGGGAGGAGAGAAAGAGAGGGGAGGGAAATAGAGATAGAGGGAGGAGAGAAAGAGAGGGGAGGGAAATAGAGATAGAGGGAGGAGAGAAAGAGAGGGGAGGGAAATAGAGATAGAGGGAGGACAGAAAGAGAGGGGAGGGAAATAGAGATAGAGGGAGGAGAGAAAGAGAGGGGAGGGAAATAGAGATAGAGGGAGGAGAGAAAGAGAGGGGAGGGAAATAGATAGAGGGAGGAGAGAAAGAGAGGGGAGGGAAATAGAGATAGAGGGAGGAGAGAAAGAGAGGGGAGGGAAATAGAGATAGAGGGAGGAGAGAAAGAGAGGGGAGGGAAATAGAGATAGAGGGAGGACAGAAAGAGAGGGAAGGGAAATAGAGATAGAGGGAGGAGAGAAAGAGAGGGGAGGGAAATAGACAGAGGGAGGAGAGAAAGAGAGGGGAGGGAAATAGAGACAGAGGGAGGAGAGAAAGAGATAGGAGGGAAATAGAGAAAGAGAGGGGGAGAGAAAGGGAGATAGAAGGGGAGACAAAGAGAGATGGGGTAGAGAGAGGGGAAAGAAAGAGAGATAGGGGGAGATGAAGAGATATAGAGGGAGGAGAGAGAGAGAAAGAGAGGCACATATTGTGCCAACTTCTGTGAAAAGAATATGTTTTGGCAGGGAATTAAATAATAGTGTCAGCATTGTTCACTGGGGGTACATATGGAACTCCAACAGAGAAAAAGAAATAAAAAAGGTAAAGTGCTCCCTTGTGCTTAGCACCACGCCATGAAGGCGTATAGGGGGTGTGGGGGTAATGCCCCACACTTTCTTGATCCGCTCGTGAGTGGGGGTGATGTGATCAGCATCACGCCCCTGACCGCCTTTACCGTCCAGGTTTTCCCCAGGTACCCATGCCATTCGACGCTGGGTGGCACCTTCCAACGTTAGAAAAGTTCCCGGATTTGAACCGGCCGGGGCTCGAACCCGGGACCTTTAGCATGGCAGTCAGACGCGTTACCGACTGAGTCACCGCTAAAGAAATATACCCCATTGTTTGAGTTGAGTTTTCCTCAATTAAAAAAAAAGTTGCTACAAACAAAGCTGACAACCAAAAGTAAATTGCCGATAATTCGAGGTGGATGGGAGCGGGACATCTTGAATTACAAAAAAACCTCGAGTGTGCGGAAGAACCTATGGAAAATCAGAAGAAGCGAAAGAAAATAAGGAAAAACTACAGCATGTCATAAATGATATGTTACTAATAGTAACAGTTGGGCTGACTCATAGATGGCGTTACTAGAATTAAATCCATGTGATTTTTACTTAGTACTAACCTTCAAAAGATACGTGTATAAATTTCACAGCTGCCGGATAATTAGTTCGTGAGATATAGCATTGTGAGTGAAGCAGCTTTTGTTATTGTGAAAAAATGGATAAAAAAGAATTTCGTGTGTTAATAAAGCATTGCTTTTTGGCGAAAAAAAATACTGTTGAAGCCAAGGCTTGGCTTGATAAACATTATTCGGACTCTGCACCAGGAAAATCAACCGTTGAGAAGTGGTTTGCTAAATTAAAACGAGGCGAAATGAGCATCGAAGACAATGCACGCAGTGGACGCCCCAAAGAGGCTGTTACCGACGAAAACATCAAAAAAGTCCACAAAATAATTTTAAATGATCGTAAAGTGAAGTTGATCGAGATAGCTGAGATTATTACATAGCGTTGTTGGAGCGTTTAAAGGATGAAATCACGAAAACACAAGAAGAAAAAAGTGCTGTTTCATCAAGACAATGCACCGTGTCACAAATCAATGAAAACGATGGCAAAATTATATGAATTAGACTACGAATTGCTTCCCCATCCACCATATTCTCCAGATCTGGCCCCCAGTGACTTTTTCCTGTTTGCAGACCTTAAAAGAATGCTCGCTGGAAAGAAATTTAGCACTGATGAAGAGGTAATCGCCGAAACTGAGGCCTATTTTGAGGCTAAAGAGAAATCGTACTATAAAAATGGCATCGAAAAATTGTATGACCGCTATAATCGTTGTATCGCCCTCGAAGGCAACTATAATGATTAATAAAATCGAATTTTGTCCAAAAAATATTTTTTACTATGTTAGCCTACGAACTTTTCAGCCCAAATTTTCTTCTCCAATTATATGCATCAACTTACCAAGAAATTTGATTCAGAATATTCAAGAATTACATAAGAATATTAAAATTGATGTTATGTAATCACAAAATACAATTTGGTATACATAATTGGTGCAAAATAAAAACAATTTTGCATAATTTCCAAGATAATTCGACTTCGCGAACGTGTCGCGCGGCATTTTTGCGGGCCCCGTGAAAAACCAAAATACCGGAAAATATCGGCTGGTATCGGTAGATAAATTCCAACCGATATTTTCCGATACCGATACATCGGCACCTGTGTGCGCTCAGCCCTAATTAAAACCAATCTCAATTGTTCTTTCTGCGCAAAAACTGGACTTAAAACACAAAATCAATCAATCAATTAATCAACAATCATCCTTATTTTCGCCATCAGCCAAAAGTGGCATAAAAGCGAAGTAAAATAAACCTAACCAATCAGGCGCCATAGCCTCGCTGCCCTGCAACACTGCAGAGCGTACTACTACGTGGTTGGCTTTGTGGTGCTTTCAGTGATGTCCGCGGACGAAGAGGATCAGTAAATTCAAAGCGGGGATGGAAACACTGCTAAGGTCAGCTGCGGACCTCGGTTCGCAAATCCCCAACTTGCATCACACCGTCAGGAAATCAGGCTCGGGAGACGTCCGATGGGCAGATGGCGCTGATGTCACTCTTCGCCACGAACAAAATAGCCCCTTTCATTCCACACGAGTTTTAAATCTCCCAGCGAAACGAGAGAATTTTGCACGTCGAATTCCGCGTCCAAGGTCACCCTCTTCCTGGTTGCCGGAACACAGATGTTCCACGACGGATGCTGCAACAATGGACGCAGAAGTCAACAATGCGATGGCGTCAGAAGGCATGCGAATCCACCCGCAATTCTTCGTATGTCTTGCATTCCCCGTTGCTATTGAAAGGTGTTACAATGAGTGTCATCGTCTTTTAGCAGAGCAGAAAAGACTCCATCCTCAACCATCCAAAGCCTCGCTGACAACCGTAGCGAGTTGGCCAACAGGGTTGCCAAGAGACAAGGACCAATCCAGTCTCAAAATAGAACCCTATCTTCTTCCGATGGTGAACCAATTCTACCTAAGTGAAGAAATCATTTTGATGCCATGTTATATTCCATGGCATTTTTCCCTGATAGGATCGGTCCCAATTTCCTTAGCATTTCGCGTAGCACCAATCAGAAGCGAGCTCTAGGTCACGAGTGCAGTTGTAATGGCGGCAGAGCGATGTGAACAACGCATCACTTCACATTTTTGAAAGCCGATAACTATTCAACCGAGAGGAATAATGTTTCCTGTAAAAAGGTGTTAGGTTAAAACCAATGGCATTGCTTAAATACATACTTTATAACGTATACAGTACACGCATGGGAGATAAATTAGTAGTTTGAATTGTGAACACCCGACACTGGCTCATCTATATATTATCTAACGTTCTCTGCACGCTTCGCATCGCAATCGTAAATGCTAACCGGAATATTACAGGAAATGATTTCGTGTAAAGTATTATCTGCTAGAGAAAATGCCATTAAGATTTTTTGGAAGCATTAGTGCTAGCAAACATTTTACAGGAAATGCTTCGGTCTAAGAAGGTAAGAAACCATTGAAGATCATCCATGCATTTCTTACTTTTATATACGAGTATATATATATATCAGATATTTATAAAGTAGCAAAACCAATCTCTTACCAACTGGTTAAAAATGTCAATAAAATTACACAATAGTTGAAATAGTCGCCGAACTCCGTGATAGAGTGGTTATCACAGCCAGCCGCGACGCCAGCGGTCCAGGGTTCGAATCGCGACTTGGCCATTGTTGGTCTTTGTGTGTGTGTAGTTCATCTGTTCTTTGTGTGTCCTCCTTCCTCATATCATCCTCTTCGCGATTAGTCAAAAGTGGCACAAAAGCGAAGTAAAATAAACAAAATCAATCAATCAAGTTGAAATGAGTTGATTATGTTAAAAAATAGTAAAGTGTTCCCCTGCGCTTTATTATGTTACGTTTCTGCTATCTATTAATATAAATCAATTACATTCAATAGTTATATTTATTCTTGTTTTACTTTTATTGTTTGTTGGTTTAGATCTGTTAACGGTCGAGAGAGAGAGAGAGAGATATTAAGTCTACTTTGTTCACAGTTAGACTAAACGGGACTGGATCCACCGTTTAAAGTGGAATTCGAACCACTATGTGACTTCACTGGGTATCCTTCGTTCCTTTGGGTGGGTGATTTCGATATTACATGTATTCTTAGTAAAGTATATTTGAAGTCAAAACTAATTCTATATCTTTCTTGTGAAAGAAACTCCCAAGCCGGAAATTTTGAACTTCGGTTGGGGGAAAATACCCCCCCCCCCATGGATTTCGCATCCGGATTTTTAAGGGTACCACAAGCGCACACCATGGTTTCTCTCGTTCTCGTCTCGGTATTCAAACGTCCTCGGTTTAGTTTTGAATTACGAGAAGAGACGTGACTTGCCTATGTATGGGAAGCGCCAGAATTCTCATCGGGTTGCCCAACAACCAACCCCGATGCACGCAGGCACTCCGGCCCGTTTCCACATCAATTATGACTTCAATCAGCAACCACGGCGTCGTCCACGAGTGGACACCTCAAGTGACCAGCCACGTGCACCCCTACAATTCCTCTTGCCGAGAGATGTGGGTCCTGCCAGTGATTTGGTAGCCACGGGTGGTTAGCGTCGCACTGTCTAACAGCCACCATCATGGCGGCCGGACAAAAGAAGTCGCAAGTGTCCACTCGCCCACCCACATGTTCTCGAAAAGGGGCGGGCGACCATTGGCAGCGTCGTTGGGACGATGACAAAGCGGAAATTCCTCTTTAAAAAGTACTCGGGAACGTGGCACGTGGCGTAACGTGCGACGGCAACTGTTGTTTGAAGGTCTGCCTCGGGGAAGTGGCCCCTCCGAGTCTGAACTGGGACGTGGATGGCCTGAATGAACTCTCACTGCGATACACCCGCAATACTTCCCCCAGTGTTGCCACATGAAGGGAAATTTCCCTTTTGCAGGGAAATTAGGACCGAAATTTTAGCGAAAAGGGAATTTCGATGAAAATTATCACAATTTCAGGGAAATTTTAACACTCTGACTACATTATTACTAGAGCCCGGAAGTTTGGCAAAATGCCTCTTTTTATCTAGTGCGTATACTGATAATTTTTTTCCGGATATAAGTTTTTTATGTTGTTTCAAATGTTTTAGAAGCCTTTTCATTTTGCCTATTTGGGACCCCACTGCCTATTTTTAATTATAATGCCTTTTTTTTTGCCCTTTTCAATGAAATTTGAACATTTTTTTAAAAAAATGTGTATATATATTATTTTTCTCCCAAAAAACGTTGTTGGCATTTATTTTTCTTCCGTTTATTATGGGAATAATTTTCGCCTTATTTAAGTAATATTGAACTCACGCATGTTTCAACGTTGCTGAAGGAGAAAAGTGTGAGGCTGAGTTAGGATATTGCCTTTCGGTTAACATTTCCTTGTGCATGATTGACAGCTGAAGTGGACAGTTTGATTTCAAACACAAAGAAGATATTTCTGAAATCTCCCTCTTCAATCCGAAAATTTCAGGAAGTTGCGACTGAGCTTAGTTTACCTCAGCAACCAGTCTTGACGAGATAGGGAACCTGGATATCATCAGCTATATATTATGCTAACAACCTTGAAAAAATCAGTGAGGTGATCGATGCTCTTCCAGAAAATGAAGCGGCTTCAATTCGTGAAGTGAAAAACTCCTGTGCTATTCAGAACTGAAGAATGAACTGTCGTCTATTTTTGCACATTATGGTGGATTGCCAGAGACAATTACAAAGCTAGAAAAAAGAGGTGAGACTCTTGTAGCATCCATGAGAATCTTGGATGAATCTATGCAGCAGATGATGGAAGTGCCAGGAGGAAAGGGCTCAGCTGTTGCGGAAAAGTGCAAACAGGTAGTGAGTGAAAACGAGGACTTGAAACAATTGAAAACAATTTGTGATATTCTAAAAGGTGAAAATGCTGTTATCAAAATGAGTCCAGCTACATTAGCTTGTTCTATGTATGCTCCAATAACTTCTATAGAAGTAGAAAGATCATTTTCTATTATGACAAGCATTCTCTCACACAGATTACTATCAATGAATGTTGAGAACTTAAAAAAACACCTTGTAGTTATGTGTAATCAAGACGGAGAAAATTGAAATGCTCTTCCCAATGTAGATTTTAACATTTTGCCAGAAATTATAGATAAATGTAAGCGACTTCCAAATGTGCCTCTTTATCGGTTTATTTTGCCTTTTTTTTCATTTTCAGTGCCTATTTTCCACATTATAAATGCCTTTTTGCCTGCCTATTTTAATGAAAATAAATGCCTGAACTTCCGGGCTCTAATTATTACAGTTTATGTTAAATTCCAATTTCATATTAACATTTCAATTTTTTTTATGATCCTTCTTATTTCTGGTCCTCTGAATATAAGTCTGTATCTATTTATATTTCTCTTACGTTTATTGTACGTCGCTTTTCTGTATCTTCGGATAATTGTAACGATGAGAATTAACGATTTAATGGATTCCTGACCATGATTGAAACCTGGGACATCTGACCAGTTTAGGTGAAGGGAAAAATGGTCCGAAAAGGGAAAATTTGCCTCTTGGAAAGGGAAATTGTACCCTCAGATTGTGGCAACACTGACTTCCCCATCTATCTTCTTTCAAACGACACGCATTCTGTTAGGCCCGATTTGGACGGAAGAATTTCCTTTAAAATTTTTGCTAGCATAAATGCTACGTAAAGGCTTCCAAAAATCTTATAGCAGATAGTACATTACACGGAAGGATTTCATATAACTCTTCGGTTAGCCATTGCGATTACAATCTATCTATATAAAAATGTATGTGTGTGTGGGTGGGTGTGTATATTTGTTTGTTCCGGCATAACTCTCGAACGCCTGGAGCAATTTCAACCAAACTTTGTACACGTATCACTTGCAATCTGGAAAGAAATATTGTGGAGGTAAGACAACCCTGGCATCCCTAGTGGTGGGGTGGGAAGGGGTGACATGTAAAAATAATCGAGAACCACCGATATTAAATTCAGCACAAACAGACATCCGTGACACTATGCAATCCGCACAACGATAGTGTTTCTCGGGTTGTCTAACGTTCAGGCTGTGTTGTGAATGGAATCCATAGTTTTCGTGACACTCCCAATGCGGTTCAACTCCAAGTTCATCACCTATCGCCATGGGGTTTGAGAGGGGGTGAAAAATAAAATGTCACAAATGACCGAGATTAGTGTCCAATCCATAGTTTTCGGAGTCGCTAAGCTAATTGTGACATTCACGATCACATTTAAAATTACATTTTACACTACAGTTAGAATTCATTATTTTCCTGTCTAATACAAGATTGGGATAAATCAACACCCGGGAAACGCCGGCTAATCAGCTTGTGTATAATATATACAGCACGAAAGGCACGTCGACTTACAACATCTATAGTGAGTGCGTGTTCACAATTGAAACTACTAAAATATTCCTCCATACATGTACTGTGCACGTTATAAAGTATGTATTTAAGTAGTGCCATTGATTTGTACCTAGCAACTTTTCATACGAAACGTTATTCCTCTCGGTTGAATAGTTATCGGCTTTTAAAAATGTGAAGTGATACATTGTTTGCATCTCACGCGGCCGCCATTACTCTGCGCTCGTGACCTAGAGCTGGCTTCTGATTGGGTATGAATTTGAAATTTTGCTATTGAAATCCACAATGCACATGACGCCTTGCAGGGAAAAGGGTATTTCAGGATATAGGTGTCCCACTTTTATTACCGGTGAGTGTACATATTCTCGCCGGGTTTGTGGTGCGAGGGAAGTTTCACCAAGACGGGCTCCTCGACGGTAATGCCTTGTAATCAGGCTGTTACATTTACAATTTCATCTTAACCTCAGAAATTATGTCGGAACATGATAGTTTTAGAGCACTGATTGTTTACCTAAGAATTTTAACTGTCAACAACAGAAAAGATATCGGAACTCGAAAAAGCCTTAAAATTTGCACAGCACTTGTTTACGTCACTTGCAATTTTCACAATCTAAGTGCTTTATTCTTGTGAATCTGGGTAAAGAATAATGCATAATAATTCCACACGACTGTACTTTTATTTTTATAGTTATTAATAACTGACTCCTTTTTTTTACGGGATGATATACTTTTCCTCATGGCTAGTAAATATGGTTCTCTATGTTATACATGCACATTTATTGATAAGAATAGTTATTACAAAAAATATTTTCTATTCTGTTTCATGTCTCGCAACCTCTGGGGCTTTCGTATTTACAGGAATTATTATTTAAAAGTTGTTATAACCCAAAACAAAATGGACGAAAATACGGGGGGGGGGGAATGTCTGCTGAATACAAATAAAACATATGTTAATATTAAGTTTTTGGATAGGGCATAGTGTGCAATAATAAATATCATACGCTTACTCACTTAATACATATTTTTCTTTGTAATATGGTGAGTTTTTCCATTCCTACACCCGCCGTTGAATTACATATTCTCGTTAAGTCGCAACACGAGGAAACATAAAAGCGTAGTGTGAAAATCTAAATTTTTGTATTATAGACCCATGGCAGCTAGGAACGACCAAAATCACGTCAAGTTTAGTGTACTTTGTGCATAAACATACTATATTTAGCCCGTCTGAGCTACCCTGCGGTTGCGCTTTAATATATTAATTCTCAGGTTCAGTAGGATGTAATTTTCGGAAACTTATGACTTGCCACATAATCTTAAAGGTTTGCTAAACACATTTACACGAGAAATCCTTACCTTCGTTGATATTAACTGTTGAATAGCCATCCTATCGCGCTCCAATGTAAAGCTTAGGGCAACCAGATGACGAACGAAATTCTGTAGGGACACAACAGGGGTGGCGCCTCTAGCGGAAACGTTTGGCAATGAACATCCCCATTCTACCCTGAAGATGTGAGTGACGTTAGCTGTCGAAAGCTTGGAATCATTTCCACAACTCACCTGCTCGATAGCCTGAGAGATCATTTCATAAGATTCAAGACTTAATTCACAAGAGATCCTATATAGCCTGTCTTGAAGCTTGCATATACCGTAATGAATGAATGTCAGGTGCATATGCGTAGCATTGCGCCCCATGTAACTTATTCAAAAACAAGTTTGTGTGATATTATAATGATAATAATTTGATCTTCAAAGAAAATTACAATCAAGGTTTGATAAATTGCTTCCCAAAGATAGAAAAAAACGAATCAATTCAAAGCAGTCTGGCTCGCGATATGTTGCTACGCCAATGGTTAGATGTCAATTTTAATTGTTGTCGGTTAACTTCTTGGATCCTTTGTTGTGTTGAGGTCACTTACCTTCGGTCGCCGTGTGATAAAACGTGCCTTCATCACCTTATGTGTTGGATGCAAGAATACCAGATGGGATGTTCAAAGGGAACAGATGGGAATATGTGCCCGTGTGGGGAAATTATAGTGCATTTTTCGTAAATACTCTGTTAGTGATTTGAACTTTTCAATCGTTGACCATCTGCACTCCTAACGTGTTGAATGTTCACCTTTGACCCATCTGTCAGTGTAGAAGTGTACAGGTGATCGTTGGGTTTCTGTAATAGCAGTACTTCTTGCAGGATTGGGCAACGTGATGAAAACAGGCCTTTTTGTATACCTTTATGTACATTGACAAGGTCCTCTATTGTTTATACGAAAGGTTTGTACTTCAATCTGATATACCAACAGGAAAATAATGTTCACAATCCTACTACAGTTTGTTTTGTAATTCCAATACAAAAGGGGGAAATAACACAATGATGAATTTGTAAGAAGAATATAATTGCATATTGAGTTGTGTTCCTTTTTCTTTCCGTTTTATGGGTGTTTATATGTTCGCTATGATTGGCTGATTGATTTCTGGCACTTTTGGCTAACCGCGAAGATGAACATGAATGGTAATACGATGAGATGGGTGAAGGTGCAATCGTAGGCATATAGGGGCGACACAAGATGAGCACCACATTGGGATTATACTGGCTGTGGTGTGGCTCTAGACGCCAGAGCTTCGCTTGTCTACAAAATGAAGTCCAGAGTGTACTTTGCGGAAGGGAGGTTGATATTTGATTGTCTTCGGAAAGGGTCATGTACCCTATATACAACGGGAGCCGGACATTTTGGTGCATTTCTCTTCATATCCTTTCACCTCTTACCTTTGGATCTGAATCCTCCAGATTTCTTTCTCTTCCCACGCATCAAAATCGCTTTGAAAGGTCAGAGATTTGAGGATATTCCGGACATCCAACGGGACGTGACGAGGGTCTTGAACACCATCCCGAAAGAAGACTTTTCTAAAGGTTTCCAGGACATGTGCAGCCGTTCTCAACGGTGCATAGCCATGGGAGGTTACTACTTCGAAGGACAGTAAGGTAGGTTTCATTAAGAATTCGTCTACTTTCGATATTCAGGATCGTTCACCGAACTTTATTGTCAGAGGTTGTATGATAGGACATACATCGTTCGCTACCCACGAGGTGTTGCTCGTAATGTTTCCATGTAAAATTGCTTGTATGAAGGGACACAATAAAAAGAGGTTAATTCAAAAGAACATTATTTTCTTTCTGTGCATATAGTCCTAGGCCCATATACAACATGTACCAACGCCGTAGAGTTTAGGCAACACACATTGCAGGGAAGCGAGTGTTGCAGGATCTATAGGTGTCACGTTTTTTATTGCCGGTGACCGTACGTATCGATCAGGAAACTGAGGCAACATGACAACACAAGTCTGTCGAAAGCAGACTGCAACAACAGTCTTTGCAGAGGCACTATAAAAGCCGAGCTGTCGTTTACACAAAAACGAAAAAAAAAAAATACAATTCAGTTCAATGGTACTTGCCTTTCTGGACGTGAATATTGAGGGAGGGAGTTCTGGACATTCCATGAACATTTTACATTTCAATGAATAAATAAATAATAGATACCTTTGTGGAAAAAGCGGGAACGCACGTGTAAATATTATCGAATAAAAGAGAAATGTCCCTGTCAGTGATTGTGAGGTTTTATTGATATCGAACTAGAATTGACGTGCGTTGCGGTAATGTATTGCGCAAAAGTATCGACAAGCGTGGAAAAAAATGTGACAATGGAAACAATTCTTCGCTTTTCTTCACGGTTTACGTTTATATCCAGCAGTGTGTGTTGCGTTGTCCTGTTTTATTACTGTAAAATCTTCACTCCTTTCGCGCACAAGACGTTACCAGCTTCAGGGACCAACTCAAAAGTGGGATAAGTCTTAAGGGCTCGGAAGTTGAAGACCTATAAAAATACCTAAAAATATATAAAAAAGGACTTCAAAACGGAAAAAAGGACGTATAAATGTGATCCAAATTAATTAAGAACTTCAGTTTTAATTACATATTTAATGAATAAAAAAGTACATAATTCTGGTGGTGTGGAACACACAGTGCAAGAAAAACTGAAAGCTTCAAGACAAGAGAAAGTTGCCACTTACAGCGCGATCTTCCAGACAAGTTACAGTTAAAAGACCTTGTACCGTACCTGCCTCAGTCGTCCAAATATATATATAATTTATTCATTTACTACAGAAAGGATGTTTAAGAGGTGATGAACTGATGATGTTTCGAATTGAAAATGGGCAGTCGAAAGAAGGTGAAGTTAAAAAAAAATGCTGTTAAGACCTAAAGAAAAGGACCCATAAGCCAAAAAACGCCGAAAAATGACAAATAAAACCCACCTTTTTCTGGCCTACAATGACCCAAAATGAACATATATTATGTTGGGCCTCGTCTTTGGACACTAGGAAAAAAAAGGATTTTTCCTCAACTTACGAGCCCTAATCATAAGCATCCACACTACTTTCTATTTCCTGTCAATCAACACTAAGTACAGATTCCACTGATGTTACTTCCATGTAATTTACACTTAAAATGCACTGAATCAGGTTATAACAATATTAATCTCGAAAAAACCTTCTTCAATCACACTTGCCTACAGGAACCGTCATTTTATTGGCTCATACCGCCTATTCTTGCGATTTCTACACAAAGTTACTTTCCTTCTCTACTGGGAGGGGGGGGGGGGGAGGACGTTGTCACTGCTCATGTACATCATAGTACCCATTTTCTTTCAGTAAGTGCCCATTCTATTTTATTGGTAGGCAAGGTAAAGATGAAATTCCACTTTGCACCATGCTACGAGGCATATACAGGGACATTTGGGGTTACGGCCCCAATCAACCATATTGGAGGCGGTGTGGTCAGCAGCACGCTCCGACCGTCTTTACCACCTCTAGATTGGGTGAGGCCCAGAGCCGATTCATGCTGGAACAAGGCTGGAATAATTCCAACCTTAGATCACCCACTCCGAGAATCGAACCCGGGTCTCCCGGGTGGCAGTCAAGACGCCCCACCGACTAGACCATACAAAAACCGCTGGATGTCTTACATAGCGTCGAATGACAGATTAGAGTTATAATTTTATGTGGTTCTGAATAAAGGCAAACTATTTCCATGACATCCGTTCTTTACCCCGCTGCTATGCGGCAGCGGAACAATGTGAACTCTTGTGGATCGAGGCCGCAGCCAGCGTCTTTTCCCATGTAAGCCTTCCGGCGTAACTCAAGTCTCAGAAGTGATCAACTGACCACGTACGTGCCTTGCCTTGGCGTTACGAATAACGAAGGGTGTCGTTTTTCTCACACACACACACTTGCGGGAAAGAGGTGGGATATATAGCTCACAGGAAACATATTTCAGGCAGATGACCTGGATCAGGGAAAGGAGAGGTGCGAAGCTTAATCCTTTTCATACCGGTTGCTTCTTCAGGAAACGAAACTATACCCCGCGACAGGCTAAGTTTGCAGAAGGTTTTGTGTATTAAACCACGCGAGAACGGCGCTCAGCATCTCGCGTGCGAGTCTTGCCTCGACCACCGAGCTGTTCATATCGCAGACATTGAGAAAATCGGAAGCATTGCAGCGGAACTATATTCTGCGCGCACGTTTGGGTCTACATGGGCGAAAAGTTGCTGCAAACTTGTCGCGGGGCTTAGAAAGAGTCTTTATAAAACTTTGAGTACTTGCAATTACATTACGATTTATCTATCATCTATACAAGTGTATCTCACCAGCCGGGCTGCGAGAGGTTATTCTGAAGTTTGCGACTTGCAGTTCGGGTTCACCAGCGATAAGAGGAAATCCCTTCACCTTTCTCAAGCCAGTCCTGGTGAGAAATCAAACGATCTAACCAAGGTGTGCGTTTTTCCGAAGACTGATTCAATCACATTGGTGCAAAGACATTTGAGTTACTGTAGTAATGTGTATATTCCACCCCTTCCAAAAGATCTGCCAGAGATACAATGGAGAATTGTTACTGTCTTCGACGCCATAATCGAGGACATGCTGTCTCTTGTATGGCAAGAGCTTGATTATCATTTGGACGTTTGCCGCATGTCGTGTGGTTCCCTTATTCGATTATTGAAATGTGAATCATGTGAGGAAAACTTCCAGAGTCTTCCTTTATATTGGTGCCTTGTTTGATTTTCTATCTTAAACAGTTACGTCATAATAACTGTGTAAAGTTGTTCATTCTTTTTAACTTACCCTGTATATGCAAACTCGGCAACGTTACTTGGAAGCAGCATACTACAATTATATTTCATAAGGATAGTGATATCTCAGGGTTTCCTATGAAAATTGATTTTTTGGTCAAGTAAATATTTGTGAACTTTGTTTCATGCTTGTTTTGAGTTCTTTGAGTGGGATCCGAAACACTATGAGATTGCCTTTCTTTCGAAATACACAACGTACGTAAATGCTTAGGCAGGCATTATTCCGTATATATGTACAGGCCCAAGGCTGGATCAGTCGCTCATACAGAAGAGTATCATTCCTTGTTTGCAGCTATCCGTGGCGGAGTGGTTAGCACAGCGCGCCACAGGTCTCGGGTTCGAATCCCCGACTGAGCATAGGTGTTTGAGAGTGTTCCTTCACCAATTTCATTGCATCATCCTCATATATTAGCCAAAAGTGGCAGAAAAGCGAAGTAAAATAAATCTATCAAGAATCCTGAAACAACAATGTGCACACCCAAGGTCTAGATGCTCCGACGCCCCTGAGTTCAGTGACAGAGCGAGATCTTCCAACAGAAGGACTGCTTAACCCCCGCCGCCGTTCCTATGCATGCAGAAGCTATTAAGCCGTCACGTGAGGAATTTCCGACAGAGGAAAGTGACTCTTATCTAATCTCCCCGCATGTACGCCATTTACCATACATATTAACGAGGCTAGGAGGGATAATAGTGCGTGTGCGTGCCGTACGCATACTCGCACAACGAACACGCAATGCCTGCTTTACGACCCTGCACAGCGTTCAGCAAGAGTGATAAGTCGCTACTCACTGCGTACCTTGGGTACGCACTTGAAACAATAACAGGTTATCACAGACAGGAGAACACTACAAAGTGAGACAATTTCATGGAACCCTCTCATGAGTATGAAGTAGAATACTGCACGGGACAACTTTCGCTCCCTCGTACTTCGAAACTACCTGGAGTATACTGATCCAAGATCTGAACTATCTCACTGTCACGTGGTCCTAGGTTATGAATAGAAATACATTTACCATCTCCTAAGAAATCAGGTTTCCAACTCATAGGAAATCAGGTTTCCAACTCATAGGAAATCGGGTTGCCAACTCATAGGAAATCGGGTTGCCAACTCGAAGGAAATCGGGTTGCCAACTCGAAGGAAATCGGGTTGCCAACTCGAAGGAAATCGGGTTGCCAACCCGTAGGAAATCGGGTTGCCAACTCGTAGGAAATCGGGTTGCCAACTCGTAGGAAATCGGGTTGCCAACTCGTAGGAAATCGGGTTGCCAACTCGTAGGAAATCGGGTTGCCAACTCGTAGGAAATCGGGTTGCCAACTCGTAGGAAATCGGGTTGCCAACTCGTAGGAAATCGGATTGCCAACTCGTAGGATATCGGATTGCCAACTCGTAGGAAATCAGGTTGCCAACTCCAGAATCGGCATCATCATCTCACTGATATGAATAATATATTATTTACAATTTCTCATCGATTTATCTCCTGCATTTTATTATTTAAACTTTAGGCTTCCCAGATAGCCTAGCTGGCTTAGAATACGCTCCTGCTGGAGAGGATGATTCCAATCGCGAGGGGGGAATACAGGGAGAAGCACTCGCCAAACTACCCTCTGGTATTTCGCTTGTTGTGTTCATTACCGAATGCTGTGTTGTGTCTGTCATTTGTGATGGCTCTTACAATTCACAAGAAACCGTTTTGAAGTGGAATAAAGAAAATTTAGACGTTCCGGCCCCTGTTGCACATTTACAAAACACCCTAGTTATACTAGAAAATGTCACAAAACCATTCAGTTACTACATTTATATTTATAACACTATATACAATAATACTATTATTAGTGAACACTATCCTGATTAATGCTTTATAATATTTACTAAGGAGATCAATTTAATTGAATGATCTAAAATAAAGCTACTGGTATACAAACAAGTTTATCTACTAATGTGTCGTGATGAATACTTTCATGTTTGCTGATATAGTATATGGATTTAATTTCATTCTGAACCCTTATATAATTCGTAAACATCTCTCTATATATTTTGGAGGCGATATTAGTGCGTTGAAACGTCATTGTTGTTTCCACAGCAGACGATTTTCAAGGAACCCGCTTCCTGCACAAAGTGCCGTCACCCCTATTTAGCCTCTGAACACGTCCGGTTGGCGCATGCGCACTTTCGTCCATGGTCTCGGCTAAGGCAGCCAGACACGCTCGTTTTGCCTGTTAGGAGCGTTATTCGCTCGAGCGAAGAAGCTCTCCATTCCGTACGCTATCTAGCGTCGTCCGTGTGAACTATTTGGCGCTCGGAAGAAATCCTCTCTCTGCAGCACTCTAACATGTACAGTCGTGGAAAGAAGTACTTTCCCCATAAGACTACTGGCATTAAAGCATTATGGGGAAGTATTTTATTTCATGACTGTACATAGGAATCAGCGATTCTTCAGTTGTAGCAGGTCGAGTTGAAAGGGTCTGTGGAGAAATCGCTCAGGTTCCTGTGGACGACTGCAGGAATGGTTGCTTAGAAAAGGTTGCCATCTACTGGACGTCATCATCAAGTTATTCACCTACACATGTCTTCAGCGGTATGTAATTATAATATAATGACATCCTGTGTACTATTTATTATCTTCTCTATACCCCGTTTCAAAATGTCCCAACTTTTTGTGGCACTCTTTATGGGGTAATGTGGTGGCATACGTTATTTGGTGATAATTCTTCTACCGTATGCCATAGCATAACAACTGCATTACATGAGATGGCTCCCAGGGACCATCATGATGATGCATTTGAGAAGATGTGCACCGATAGCCATCTCATCTAAAGTACAAGTTATGCTGTGATATACGTTAGAAGAATTATCACCACATAATGTATGCCACCACGTTATCTCACTTTACCCTACATGCACGAGGAAAGAAGAGTTTAAAAGATTCCTGTTGGGAAACCTGAAAGTAAGAGACCTGAAGGAAGGCCAAGACGAAGATGGAGGGATAACGTTGAGATGGACCTAATGGAAATCGGTAAGGATGGAAAAGATTGGATTGGTCTTGACCAGGATACGGACAGCAATGTTACCTTCGGGTTTAAGAAAGCTAGAGAGTTAGTTAGTTACCCTATATGCACAAAACATCTCGCGAGATGGATTAGAAAATATGTTTCGGTCCAGGAAGGTGAAAAATATGAGCAGTTAAGAGGAAAGGAATCCAGAAAATGCACACACACACACCTTCAGTCGTAAACGTCAAAATAAAAAGCGCGTTTCAACGGAAAGTGAGACGGAAAAACACAGAGGAAGTGACAGCCTTCTGACCAGCTGCTAAATGAAAGGTTACCCAAAACAAAAGAGGCCTTTGCCCGCGATTCCCAGAAACAGTTTCCCTCTTCCCGGGGGATGTTGTACCAGGAACCCTTTGCCTCGGTTCCGCACCATAAAAAGGATCCTAAGCGCATTCCTCTCCTTGGCCCAAGGAGAGGCAGCGTGAGAGGAGGAACCAACTCCACACATGGTGGTCCTTTGCTGCCTCTTGGTGCTATAAATTCGGCTTAAGCCGAGGAGATACAGTTACGCACCATGTGTGCATTTATTTGAATATCGTCGGAATGGGCAATGCTACTAAAGAAAAAACGTGGGGGTACAAGAGAGTATGCATTTCTCCACATGTGGCAGGTCGAGCGTTTTTTAAAGTTGATTATTAAGCTAGATACGACCTGTAAAAAATATGACGAATAAGAATTTTAGGAATCCCATGTATTCCTTATGGGGAATCAACTTCAACATCAAATTACGGCTAATCAAATGTTTGATATTCCTAAGATAACAAATCAAAAAATACTCCCATATGCCCAATGCATTTCTCCTTGCCTCTTGGCAGTGTTGCCAAACCTGGTGCGCATAAAAGAGCTAAATTTCAGCTTAAATGGAGTTAAAACTGACTTTCAAGGAGCTAGATTTACGACGTGCTTCCTAGAGTAATGTTAGTTGTCAAAGGGGTGGGGCGCTGCTATTATCGTTAACTCTAAATTGATGACAATTCTTAGTTTTCACCATCTAGATCCGGCGGCATTACCCATCTCATTGAAGGAATAAATCGAAAATAAAGGATTCCCTGATAACAACATTATGCCAATTTCACGTCAACAAGGCGCTATTAAAAAAGTAGCTGAGGATACAAGAGGGGATGGGGCGACGCAGTCAATATAACAATATCATGTCACGTGCAAAATGTATAATCATGGTAAAAGTTGGTCTATGTGGGCCGGAACCAGTGATGGCATCATAGTGAGGCACGGGGGCGAGCGCACCAGTTCAGAGGCAAACGAGCGCACGAGAGAGCCAGATCTGGCTCCAAGAGAGCTAAGTTGGCAACACTGACTCGGAGGGAAAAGCCGAGCGGAGACTGTCTAGCATGCCCTTAACTATATTGATTAGAATCGTATACAGTTTCACCTAATGGCTTATCAGCACCCGTCAGTCAGCACCTGTCCACCATCTTAGGCGAAATGGAACATCCCGTTTCACCTAATGGCTTATCAGCATTTCTATTTCAATTGTTTTAGTCGCTTTTCTAGCTCTTTCAAGGGCAACCGTGCCGTTGAAAATTTACCAGAAGGAACACAATTGTACAGTCATGGACACTTCTGGGTTGTAATGATTGCATTGAAAGTTAATGGGATTGTTATAACCCAGAAGTGTCCGTGACTGTAGAATAATGCATTACATGAACATTTGTATTCAAATGCACCGCCGGAAGAAGACTTGACAAAGTCGCTTACACCGATTGGCTGCTGGTTGCGGAACTAATGTCTAAAAGGGAATTACGCGCACAGGAGAATCCTGACAATTCTGACACTAGTGAAATGTCACCGGACTAAATTCGCAGAGAAAGACGGAGATCAAGTATCGCTGGAGAAAATATCGCTTCCTTAGCAACGCTGTGTTGGCAACTGTGGAAGCGAGGCGCCGTCTCCACCGCTATCAGATAACCGGGCCGCTATCGGCAACTTCCGCGTCGCTGGATCCCCAAATGTGTTTCGCCGAGGGCGGGCAGACTGGCTCCGCTGTCATTTCTGGGGACGCTGACGGGAACCTCCCGAAGCAGAAACTCAGCTCCTTCCCCCCCCTTGCGCCGTCCTATTCACTCTAGTCGTGTTCACTTAGCATAATGCTGCTCATTCCGACGAAGCCAGTGTTGCCACATGAAGGGAAATTTCACTATTTTGAAGGTAATTTTCAATTTTTAATGAGAATTTTCCGTTTTTGAAGGGAAATTTGAATTTTAAACCAAAATGGAAAATCGATTAAAGATAACTAAAATTTCAGGGAAAATTGAAGCCATCAGACTAAATATTAGTACAGATTATACAGTAAAACCTCTCAATAACGGACAGGCCTGTGGGAAAAATAAATGTCAGTTATTAAGAAGTATCAGTTATTCAGAAAAAAAAGTGCAGGATGATACACAATAGGATAAGCATATTACAGTACGTACATTACGAACATAATGTTTTCCTCCTACATTCAAGGAAAAAAATACTGTACTATATATGGTGAATTTAAATTTACTAAAGTTTGAGTTTCTGCGACATCGTAGCAGAAGCGACACAGACTTCTCAAGATAATCACAAAGAATACTGTCTGCACTTTTAAAAAGAAATACGTTCGGTGTAACATGAAACAATGCGCGCTAGTTCGAAATACTGGCCATTGTTGTGTTGAATTCCAGGAATTGCGACCGTTTTCTTTCAGGCTGTCCGTTATTAAGAAGTTTTATTTGCGTTGGGGAGATAGTTTCCAGTGTCCGCGTCCGTTATTAAGAATGTCCGTTACTGGGAAGTAATATTGGCATTAAACCCCATGTATTTCTGCCGGGGAATTTAATCGTTGCTTCTCATTTCTACTCATATGAGTATAAGCCTATATCTATGTTATTGTTTTATGTCGCTCTTCTGCATCTCTGTTAATAGCAACGACGAGGATGAACGATGAATGAATGATGGAACAAACACAACTGTATAGTCACTGGCAAAAAAATAGGGCACATGTATCCTGAAATACGGGCTTCTCTACAATGCGGTATATGTGTTGCATATTTATAAGGCAATGACAGAACTTCAATAGCAAGTCTTTTAATAGGAAGTTCTGATATTGCCGCAGAATTAGGCAACACACAAAACGCATTGGGAAGACAGTATTTCAGGATACAGGTGCTCTATTTTTATTGCCGGTGAGTGTACGTTCATGCCTGACCATGGTTCAAACCTGTGACTATGCTTTCTTTAGGTGAAGGGACAAAATTGTCCAGAAAGGGAAATTGTGCCAACAGATTGTGGCAACACTGCGACGGTCGGGCATACAGGAGAAATTCCGGAGCCCGCGACTCCCATCCGAAAACAAACTCTTCATTCACGACTGCAAAACAACCATGTTTTCCGTCATGAAGAGAAAACATGACGAAAAGTGAAAAACCTTGTGGCTACATATGCAGAACCGAATTTTCGACCGACATGGTCCGTTTCTCAGGATTTTTTATCATGAAATTTCCTGCAATATGAGTTCCTTACGCAATAAGGTTTGCAACACAAGAATTTTTTTTTCTGGAAAGGAGGAGGGGAATAGAGGAATCTTTCATTCTCTCTTCCTCACCATTTCCTTTGGTTCTCATTCCTAGAGAGAGAGAGAGAGAATAGGCAAAGAAAGAGTGAAAAGAGAGAGAGAGAATAGGAAAAGAAAGAAGAGTTAGACAGAAAGAGAAGATGGAAAGAAAGAAGAGTTAGACAGAAAGAGAAAATGGAAAGAAAGAAGAGTTAGACAGAAAGAGAAAATGAAAAGAAAGAAGAGTTAGACAGAAAGAGAAGATGGAAAGAAAGAAGAGTTAGAAAGAGAAGATGGAAAGAAAGAAGAGTTAGAAAGAGAAGATGGAAAGAAAGAAGAGTTAGACAGAAAGAGAAAATGGAAAGAAAGAAGAGTTAGAAAGAGAAGACGGAAAGGAAGAAGAGTTAGAAAGAGAAGACGGAAAGGAAGAAGAGTTAGAAAGAGAAGACGGAAGGAAAGAAGAGTTAGAAAGAGAAGATGGAAAGAAAGAAGAGTTAGAAAGAGAAGATGGAAAGAAAGAAGAGTTAGAAAGAGAAGATGGAAAGAAAGAAGAGTTAGAAAGAGAAGATGGAAAGAAAGAAGAGTTGGAAGAGAAGATGGTTAGAAAGAGAAGACGGAAAGGAAGAAGAGTTAGAAAGAGAAGACGGAAAGGAAGAAGAGTTAGAAAGAGAAGACGGAAAGAAAGTATAGTTAGAAAGAGAAGACGGAAAGAAAGAAAGAAGAATTAGGGAGGAAAAGAAGATTGGAAGTAAGAAGTGTTAGAGAAAGATAAGACGGAAAGAAAGGATACTTAGAAAGAAAGAGAAGACGAAAAGAAAGAAAAGAGTAAGTGAGAAAAAGAAGAGGAGAAAGTACGAAGAGTTAGAGAGAAAGAGAAGAGGAAAAGAACGAGTAATACCTAGAAGCAGTCAAGAATTTAAACAGGTTTTGAGAGATTTAATAATTTACTACTCAAGCCTTTCTCACACCCAGTGCCGCTCTGAACGGGATTATCGAGGATGAGTTCTCCTCTATATGTCCAAAATATATTAAAAGTTACCATTTGTTCAGCGGAAATCATTTCATAAACATTTTGAATGTCGAATATGATATGATACAAGCACGATTGAGTGATTCAATGAGGCTATTTATCTTTGGCTAATAACAACGATAGGTACGAGTGGTGGAGGTGAGATGAAAGAAAAACACACATGAACAGAAAACAACACAAGTCAGAGATTTATACTGGCTGTGGGACTAGATGTCAGAGCCTCGTTAAATATACAAGTGTGATATAATTGAGCATATAATACAAGCTAATCGGTACAGGCAAAAACTTACCGGTAAATCCCTCATAAAACAAAGTCATAAATATGCAACTACTGTCATGTGTTGTGTTTATAACTTGCACTGGGGATTGAAAGAAAATCTTGGGTACGCAGCACTTGTTAGTTCGAAACAACTGTCTATTGTATTTGTTGGGGACTGAACGAACTTTGAAGCAGGAGGGGAAGGGAGTTCGACACGAGCGCCCGAAAACAGTTGCGGTTGCTGTAATGCAGATTGACTGAAGCCAATATCGACAATAAAAAGAAAAAAAAGCACTACAAGTATGCAACCAGCACGACAGCGGTGTAAGGTGTGTTTCCGCTTAGACGGCAAGGGAAACAAAGAGGATGTGTAACAGTATGCCCCTAAAGTCTCGTTACAATTACAATCTAACGTAACTCTGAAATAGAGTGATCGGGAGAGAGAGAGGGCAAGAGTGTCTTTTCCTATTCCTCTCTCTCTCTCTCTCTCTCTCTCTGTCTCTTTGGAGAGAGAAAGAGATGAGAGAGAAAGATAGAAAGAGATGGGAAAGAGAGAGAGAAAGAGAAAAAGAGAGAGAGAAAGATGAGAGAGAGAGAGAGAAAGAGAGAGATGAGAGAGATAAAGATGAGAGGGAGAGAGAAAGAGATGAGAGAAAGAGAGATGAGACAGAGAGAGAAAGAGATATTGGAGAAAGAGAGATGAGAGAGAGAAAGAGAGATGAGAGAGAGAAAGAGATGAGAGAGAGAAAGAGAGATGAGAGAGAGAGAGAGAGAGATAGAAAGAATGAAAGAGAGTTTTCTCTCCTTTTAAGGAACGAAACTTTATTGGTTCGAAGCAGAGAACCAACATATGAGTTTCATTCCTTTACACAACACAGGATGTAGAATAAAAAGTAATTAAAATAGCGGTGGACAATTTGTTTACCATTATCTTTGCCGTTGACTGTACATGCTATGGAGCGTAAACAATTCCAAGTTGAAGAAAGTTGAAGTCCTGAGAGAGATTCGAACCGTATTATTTCCTTCTACCAGGCACTGCACGCGGCGAGATCAAAGCTCGGTGATACATTAGAAAATTGAGTCTCCCTTGAAGTCAGGTCGAGCTCTGTTGCCGTTATTGATAATTTTCCCCAGAGTAAAGAAGTTGGACGCAATGAAGCACGGCTGCAAATATTTGTTCATAAAACGGCCGCTCCAAAATATTAAGCACAAATGCTTGATTGGTGGAAGCGAAGAGGGGGAGGGGTTTTGAAACGTTTCTATGGATACCTAAGAGAAAGGGATGGTACAAGTGGCGTAACTACACTTTTCGTGAAAATGGAGTTACAGGGTGAGCCAGAAAAATGGTGAATGGTACTGGGTGTTTCAGTGGGAAGTCCCACATTTGAATTAATTGTAACTTCCTGTCCATGCCGGTAGTCACATATAAAGTGCACTCAAACGACGCACAAACGCATGGAGTTTTCAACAGTCTGTGTTTCTTATCAGCAGACGGCATTGTTGAAACAAACATCACGGCTAAAATTAACAATATTGGCGCAAACATGTTGAGGCCTGCATCAGAAAACATGGTGAAACGTGCAAGAATGTGTCTTGAAGAGGCCACTTTCAGCATTTGATGTGATGGTAAGTCATTCTCCTACAGTTTTCCTCTAATTGGCACACAGTAGCGTTATTGTAATGTTATTATGTCGAATGCTCCAGCTATTTAAAAAGCGGGACTTCCCACTGAAACACCCTGTACATTGAACTTTATTTTTTTTTCATTTCAGCTGTCACGCGCTCAAGCTTACGCCAAGGTGGCGCTGAACATGCAGCAGTGCAGCGTGGGCAATTCTATACCAGAATGATCGGGAGACTGGCGAGATATGGATACTGTTTCCATCGATTGTGGGAAAGTGGAGAAAACGACTGCTCTGATATGCAACTGCCCACGACGCTGCAACTGTAACTTGGTGCTGCATGTTCAGCTCCATCTTGGCTAATGACGTAACCTTGAGTGCGTGACATCTGATATAAAAAAATGAAGTTTCAAGCATAATATACCACTCACCGTTTCTCTCTATAATAACACACTACATTTACTTCAAACGTGTAGCCATATTTATGACTCACCCTGTTAAACTGTGACGTATCAGCATTTATTGTCAGTATCTTCAAAGTTTTAAATTCTTGCTATGTTTGTGCTCTAACAGATAAACATATACCCTGTACCAGCTAACTGAAGACCAGGCGAACGAGAACAAGTCTCTGCGCAAGTAGTGACGCGAGACGGCTCCACCAATGACCAGTGAGAGATACTGGATTGCGTAATGGACGACTGGAGTTACCCGTTTCCCTTCTTCGCTCTGCAGCGTTGCAAACTTTTGAAAGCGACAATACCGACCGCACATGGCAAACGGACCGTATTTTTGTCTCCAGGTCCGTACTCTTGGTTTAAGAATTTCTTAGGGAAATATTAGGGATAAAGCGGCAAGTGCAGATTTTGATAAGCCGTACATTTAGCGTACGGACAAAGGTCTGGACAGTACATGCCATGAAATTTCTGTACATGTACGGTTGGCAACGCTGCGCTTTCATCACTCGATTTCCTTCTTCCTCCTCTGCCGCTATGCGCAGCTCTGCTCTACAGTTAGCTGGGACAGGGTATAGGACCACTTCATAGGAAGAATTATTAATAGAAACTTGTACACGGTGGTTAACAAAGAAGAGGCCTTACCATTGTTAGGTAATTCTCTTTATGTACCAAGTTTTGTGTCTCTCGCTTCTCCGTTTGCATACAGGCATTTGCCTCGATGGCGCACACGTGTACAATGGTCTCGCGTCTCTGCTCTACAGTTAGCTGGGACAGGGTATAGTACTAAGTTATCTAAATGTGACTTTTTCTCAAAACTGTCTTGAATGAATTTGGTCCACGTGTGCTTTGAAACCCTCATATATGTAAAGAGGAGATGGATACCATTCATAAGACAACTCTAAGTGAACGCCTCAGTTCGTTGTTTTCTTTTTTTGTGCGTGCACAAGCGTCAGGTGCAATTTACAGCCGTTTTATGCACCGAAAAGCTAATCGGGACTGGACCTACGGTCGTAAGTGGAATCCGAACCACTGTGCCTCTACCGAGATCGAACCCGGGACCCCTTGATTACAAGGCGACGACGTTACAACTATGCCATCGGGGAGGCCCAATTTTGAGATGTTTATTGATTGATTTGGTTTATTTTACTTCGCTTTTCTGCCACTTTTGGGTAATCACAAAGATAAGAATGACTGGTGGTAAGATGAGATAGATGAGCCCCACAGAGGATTATACTGGTCCAGACGCCAAAGCTTCGCTACTCTGCAAAATGATGATAATTTAAGTGGACTGAGTTATACCGGTTTTGCTCTATTCTTTTTTAGGTCTACACCTATCTGGAAATCTAAAATTATATTTGAGTTGCGATTTAGATTTGCTTAGCTTTGTTTCTTAAGAATTCCATTCTTGTATGTGTGAAGTTTTGTAAAAACATTAAGTAAAGCAACGTGGCAATTCCCTGTAAAAATATTACTCCCTCTGTCCCATAATTATTGTCCGGTACACCTTTGTTTGTTGTCTAATAATAATTGCCCGATATTCAAACTGTGACATTGGTGTATACAGAAGAAGAACATGAAACAAGAGAATGAGTCATACAACTTTACTACTCAAGGATCAGTACAAATTGTGCTTTCCATCTGCCTCTTCGTCTGTCATTCCTGTACTACCATTTTGGCATACCGGACTCTAATTATGGGACAGAGGGAGTAAGTAAAGCAACGTGGCAATTCCCTGTAAAATGTTAAGTAAAGCAACGTGGCAATTCCCTGTAAAAATATTAAGTAAAGCAACGAGGCTATTCCCCATCCAGGATGAAGTCTGCATTAATAGATAAAGGAAGTATAATTCTCTTGTTAAAGTACAGCTTTATTTTTCATCTTAACGTAACTCATGGCAGGGGTTCTTCATTAAAAAATGTTAAAAAAGTGAAATTTTGGGTTTTTTATTTTGATAGGATCATCCATCCCCCTTTAGCCAAACACCCGTTGGCGCATTCGCCCCGCAACCGTCATTGATTACTGATAGAAAGAGCTCATCCCTTAGTTTTCTCCAGCAGGAAAAAATCCCAGGAACCAATCAACGCCATTACAGAGAACAGGGTGGTACCACTGTCGTTTCCTTCCCAGTAAACAACACTGGTAGAAACATCGATTGGACATCGATTGTGTCCCTCCCGACTCCGACCGGGAGCGACCCTTTTCACATTCAGCACCTCCTAACATTTACAACTGAATTATTAATGGGAGAGAAAGAAAAATGGGAGAATACTTTCAGATATTTCTTGGAAATTCATCACAATGCCAGAGTTTGAATGGAGAATTCAGCAACAAAAACCGATAAAAGAGGAGCCAGACCGCCGAAGTTGAAAAAAAAAAAGAACTTTGTAATCTGAAAGGCAGTTCACGTAGAACTGTGCCATCTACAGACTTTTCAGTTCATGCTAATGGCTCGTTCTTGCAGCGTTACATTCGAAGCCATTAGTACAACTCCATATCTGGGCACATGTTCAGAATATCTATCAACGTCACAGATCCTCAAAACTTCCTCCTGAACTCTTCTACGTAAAAAAAACACCAGAGTATTGAAATGAGTTGAACTTCACATGGGTTCTGAGAACAAGTGGTAGGGTTACATGTGGAGGCAGGACGCAGGTTAAACAGGGTGTCTACCAAAATAACAAATAAAAATTCTACACCTTTTGCATGCCTTTTTGGTGACCTTTTCTTTCTTAACCTTTATTTACACGATAAAATAAGATCCTTAGGAAAACATTTGGACCTAGAAAGGATGAGGAGACAGGTGAGTGGAGAAGGTTACATAATATAGAACTGCATAATCTGTATTCCTCTCCAGATATTATTGGAATAAGAGGCCATGTGGCACGAATGGGAGAGGAAAGAAGAGTTTACAGGATTCCTGTTGGGAAACCTGATGGTAAGAGACCTGTAGGAAGGCCAAGACGTAGATGGATGGATAACGTTGAGATGGACCTAAAAGAAATCGGCAAGGATGGAAAAGATTGGATTGATCTTGCTCAGGATAGGGACAGATGGAAGGCTTGTGTTTCTGTAGTCATAAACCTTCGGGTTTACGAATGCTAGAGAGTTAGTCAGTTATTTATTTATACGACCTCTACTTGGGTAAAGTTAGAAATTAGCAAATAAGAAAAACCATGACCAAAAGGCCAGTTAAGATGAAAACTGAAGACTTTCCTTGCACCTATTTTTTTCTCTTGCACCTAAACGGTCAAAAGTTTCCACCTAAAGATTCGGGCTCTAGATAACTAATAAATGTCAAAAGTTAATCACAATCATTAAACCATCTCGAAATACTTTTAACAACGCAAACCCCGACGTGGCCTCCAAGATCACTCAACTGCAACGTAGATAATAATGCCTATCAACTTTTCGAAGTCTCTTCATTGATATTAAGGACACGACGGATGGTTTAATTATGTACACGGTAAATGAACTTAATAACGCTCATTGTAAATTATAATTATTGAAAGTAATTGTGCTCGCAGGCAAAATGAGAAAAAAGGAGTTGGTTTCGTTCGGAGGAAAAGTATTAACAACAGTGAGTGTGGGGAACGTCTTTATATTTTTTTTATTGCGATTCAAAATGCCGGGCATGAAAAAGGTTTAAGGCGGCTTCTAAAAGAAAATAACCACTCAGCAAATAAATAAGTGTTGAACAGCTCTAAGGCGTTTTTGGCTTCAGGCGCCACTGGGAAAAAGAGAAGACAAAATACAAAATTATGCAGGGTTGCCAACTTCATACTCCAATACTACCAAGACTTCTTTTTATGGTGCCGGCGCGGAATGGGGCTGTTCATTGCAAAAACTATTCCGGTGGTGGCGCCACCCTCGTTGTGTCCCAAAAGAATTTCGTTCATTTGGTAGACATAAGCTCTATATATTGGAGCTATTCAAACGTTATTTTCTAGGCAAGCGTTTCTCGTGTAAACGCTATAGAGGTTGCGAGATGTGAAACAGAAGATAAAATTTTTTTTTTTTTTATAATAACTATTATTCTCGATAAATGTGTGTGTGTAAAACAATATTTACTGGCCATGCCAAAAAGTGTAACACAATGTAAAAAAAAGAAACCCAGTTTCTAATAAAAACTATAAACATAACAATACAGTCGCACGGAATGATTATGTATTATTCTTTAAAAGATTCACGTTCACAACAATAACGCACTTGTGACATTCCTTTTTGGTGTTCGCCACTGGATCACTACGTCACGGTAGTTACCCAATCTCTCTGCGTGGCGGAGTTATGCGACTCTCCTTAATTAGACGTACGATTAGAAAAAAGAAATAGCTTTTTGCCATTTTACAAGTTTAATAACACATTTTACCTTTAAACCATCACTGCAAAATAACAACGATATTCACAAATACAATCACATTCCAATTAAACTGCGGCTTTTCCTTTATAACAGTGTTTTTCACAAAATTAACATCATCTCACGCAACTCAACTTACTTTTCGCCTTTTCAGGCACTGTTGTCCTGGCCACGGAATCAATAAAAGATTGTACAGTTCTACGAATTTCATAAACCGGAAATGACTTCCACTTCCAATGCCACTTTTAAGTCCAGAAACTATAAATTTGATAACACAAACCACAATATTACAGAAAATAAATAAATGAAACAGGTATCTGTGAAATTAACAGAAAACAAATAAAATATTACATATGGCCAAAATAAACGAAACGTATCACACTTAAATTGTGAAAATTCCAGTGACGTTAACATAAACAGCAAATTTGAAGGTTTTTTTTTTTTTTTTTTTAGTTCCGATATCACTTCTGTTGTTGAGGATCATCATATATAAAATCCTAGTTTTCCAGCATTGATTATTTGCCTATGATGTTCCGGCATAATTTCTGAGGTTAAGATACAATTAAACTTGCAATTTAATATAATAGCAGCACGTTCAGAATCAAAGTCCCCATGTATTTTAAATGGGAGAACAATTGCCCATCAAAAACATGGCGACACAACAGTCGTTGCCATCTGCAATACCTTTCGCTGATCAGCATCAAATTCGCCATGTATTTTAAATGGGAGAACAATTGCCCATCAAAAACATGGCGACACAACAGTCGTGCTGCCATCTGCAATACCTTTCGCTGATCAGCATCAAATTCCCCATGTATTTTAAATGGGAGAACAATTGCCCATCAAAAACATGGCGACACAACAGTCGTGCTGCCATCTGCAATACCTTTCGCTGATCAGCATCAAATTCCCCATGTATTTTAAATGGGAGAACAATTGCCCATCAAAAACATGGCGACACAACAGTCGTGCTGCCATCTGCAATACCTTTCGCTGATCAGCATCAAATTCCCCATGCATTTTAAATGGGAGAACAATTGCCCATCAAAAACATGGCGACACAACAGCCGTGCTGCCACCTGCAATACCTTTCGCCCATCAGCCCCATTAATTTAGTATTGGATTTTGAAGCGAGAGTAGGTGACGGAAAGGCTGTTTGAGTTTTGCTAGCAATGTGTAGAGTTCAGGTGACGTAATGAACCCAGAGACTTCGTAACTTCAAAGAGACTGACATTTCAAAGACCTTGTTTGCATTCTAACGTAATATCTACCTTATTTTTCCCAACAAATTCCGGTAAATTGCTCTGCGGAAACTTCAAGCGCACCCGGCGTTTACGTCGCAACAGAACTTGCTATATACCGTATTTGCCGTCATAAAAGACAGACCCCCTTTTTGTACATATTTTTTTTAAGGGAAAAGCTTGATCGCTGAATTTATAATTAATTTACAGTATTTAAAAAATAAAGTAATACGCAGGTCTACTTTCAACAAAAAACTTAAGTAATCTAACTAGAAAATACATATTAATCTTCTTTGTCAAAACACAGACATTCATTTCCAGAGCTTAATGAAGTCACTTGAAACCTCATCAGAATTTGAGTCCTGATACAACAAATTGTCCTCTGTCCCATCCAGTGCCTTACTAATGCCACACTTCTTAGGCGTGTAACACGTACCCCGTCATTCAGACCTATTTTTAAAGGTAAAAAAGTGCGTCCTATAAGCAGACAAATACGGTAAGTATGAGAGCAACCTTTTCCCTTTGGTATTTCTACAGCTTTTTCCACCCTCAGGCTAATCGCGACGATGAGGATGAATGGAGATTTAGATGGAATTGATGACGGGAAGACCGATATAAAGTCGGGAATCAAATCAAGATCGCTCTGTGAAGAGATCATTACTCCACCACTCAATCCGGTTGAAGACATCGACATCAAGCCCGAAACTTCGGTTCCAGCGACAACTGTAATTATACGAGGGTCGTTCGGAAACTTTTGTGAACGTTCCATTCCCTGTTTACAATTTGCCAAATCACTAAGTCACAAAGCGAGAGCTTGAAATTTGAGGATACTGTTTAAGACTGGAACACGAATCTTTATAATACAGTAGACCATCGGTTATCCGGAACAAGTTGTACCAGTGTCATAGGAGCAATATAAACAAAGAAACAGTGATATTAAACACAAAACTTTATATATTTTGTATCACACGTCTTACAAAAACATACCTTACATAAAGTAGTACAGTAAATTAGGCCTACAGTTTAGGACAAGAAGTCCAAAATTGTACTTTGCTTCAGAGCTGAGAATCTTTTTTTGCCGCTAAATCTCGCACACGTTTTAAAGACAGCACCACATTCTTCTTGTTGTTCTACCTACTTCATAGCAATCTCAAGGCAGTGAAAAGCTTCTTCACTGGATGGTCCGTTTTCAGCACGCTAGGCTCCATTGCGAACGGTGTAACAACTACAGCACGATCTGTCACAAGCGAAGGCTCAGACGCCACTGACGACTCGAGATTGGTCACGTACGCCGGTTGGAAGGGAGGGCGAAAAGCGCTGCACCGCCACAGCACCAGCGGCCGCTAGCGCAACTACATTTGAATTTGCCGACTGGAACGCTTTCGGTTAACCGATGTTTCCGTTGATCGGTATTCGGATAGTCGATGCTCTACTGTAATTTTATTCATCACTAGATTCACACGAGACATACACTGTAAATATTCCATCATCTTTGAGCAACACAATTTTCTAGATTTTGTTTCGTTCGTACCTCTAGCGACTTGCACTCAAATTCCAATGGCATCGTATTTGCGCCCACTCCGTCACGGAAGCCGGTTAGATGTTCTGCGTGAGTACCCCCTCATTCAATTTCACTGATAGAAAAGCGAAATAATAAAAAAAATCAATCAAACTAAGCCAGCGTATAATGTTACTTACTGACCTTGAATCGACCTGGGCATTTCTTTCCGAATGACCCTCGTATAAACCACCTTAGTCCTGCACGAAAACTAAGCAAATGGGTGTTTTTAAGATGCAAGAGAAGTTGGAACGAATTGGACAGAAAAGAGGAGTTTACAGAAGTATTCTTGGGAAACCTGATGGTAAGAGACCTGTAGTAAGGCCAAGACGAAGATGGAGGGATAACGTTGAGATGGACCTAAAGGAAATCGGCAACGGATGGAAAAGATTGGATTGATCTTGCCCAGGATAGGGACTTGTGTTGCTGCAGCCATAAACCTTCGGGTTTAAGAATGCTAGAGAAATAAAATGTATTAGTTTTCGTTAGGGAAGTTGGTTGGAACCTCGTATGAGCCACCCTAGGCGAGAACGACGACAACAAAGAAAACGCGCGTTTTTAGGGTAAAGATAAGGAGGTTGGCAACGCTGCCATTTCCACAAACAGCATCGTCTGAGTCTTCTCCCGCACTTCCTGTGCCCCGCTCTCTTCGTTTACGAGGCCGTAACTCAAGACAAACGGAGGCGAGGGATCTCGTTTAACTGCCTCTATCCAATCCCGTCTCCCAGAGCTTCCCACAACAATGGAACGTTTAAAAATCCTCCCTTCAGGCGGAGGGGAGCAACAAAATACCCCATCCAAGTTCTCCATACATCTTTTCCCTTCCTTTCCTAGCTTCACACTTATTACACATCAAGAACGACGCCAAGGGTCCCCGTCATAAAATTCCATTTCCAAGTTTATGCACAAACTCCGATGGAGACTGGAACTATCATTATACAGGGTGGTCCAAAAACGACTTTACAATTTTCTAAGTGTATAAACATTTATCAGAAAATGTTACCGAACTGGCTGTGGTGTCATATTGTAAGGAAATACATCTAGTTTGAATAGCGTTCTGGAATAGTACCGATTTCCGCCACCTCAAGCGCCAGCGGCAGTTACTTAAAAAATGGCTGCTTTCATAGCTCAAGAGCGATCTCGCTGTGTATTTTGGCCGCATCCACTTCCAACAAGATGGTGTACGACCTCACTAAAGTACGGTATATCCTCATTAAACGATTTCCAGGTCGATGAATAAATCCCCAGAAGTTAAATTCGAGGGTTTGCAGATCAGGTGAACGAGGTGGCCATGAAACTGGCCCACCTCGACCTATCCATCGACTTGGAAATCGGTTATTGAGGACATTCCGGACTTACGTGAGGTGGAGCGCATCTGGTTGGAAGTGGATGCGGCCAAAACACACAGCGAGCTCGTCTTGACCTGTGAAAGCAGCCACTTTTAATGGAACTGGCGCTTGCAAAAATTGCAGAAAAGCAAGGTAAAATTAACAAAATCAATCCATCCATCAACAAAAAGTCGTGGCAACTATATTTTTTTTCAAAGTTAGACTGTGGTACTACAATATGATCGTATGTCCCGTGTCCCGTACAACGCTGCAGCTGTAGTATGTGAACACGCCACTAGATGCCAGTGTGATGAACGGTTATTGTACAGAGGGCAGTGGTAATTCACTGTTGAGTCAAGCGTCGTGCCACGGCGTGAACAACGTTCGTGTATCAAAACAGCCGTTCTTTCGTGACAGAAATGCCAGAGAATGCCGCAGGGAGCTGGTGAAAACTGTGGGGAATACTACCTTAGTATGCTTTCCGACTTGTAAACACATGTGGCACAATGCTATCCTTAAGGATGATTTGCTTGTTTCTCCTTCCTACACCTGATAAACATGATCTGTATTGTTCATACATTCCACAGTACCAAACACTGCCCTCTTCCATTTCTACATTTCTGATTTTCGTGCATTCTCGGAAAAAAGAAAAAAATTCCACGACTTATGCGCCAACCCTCGTATTAACAGTAATAATTATTATGTGATCCCAAAATGTGGACGAGAAAGAGACACACATTTGTGTATTGGGCTTCCCCGATGGCGTAGTGGCAGCGTCGCCGTCTTGTAATCAAGGGATCCTGGGTTCGATACCCGGTGCAGGCACATGGTATAGTGGTTCGGATCCCACTTTAAAATGAGCCTTTCTGTGCATACAGTAGACTTAAAACAACACAGGATGCTCAGATAGCCAAAATCTTGAGCTCAGCATACGGCACTGCTCTACACAGACAGCATGTGTGGGGGAAAAAGGGGTCGATGCGAGGATACGCTTACAAAAGGATGGTGACTGAGCCGTCGAAACACGGTCAGCGGATAAATAATTTCTGTCTGCGGCGTCAGACCCGAAGAACTCCCTAGACGACGGCGGGTATGACACACGGGAGCGTCGACCAGCTACGGGGTAATCTCACCTAATGAACACTGCCCCCGTCTTTCATCTCCAAAGCCCTTTGTTCGGGTGACATTTCGCTCTTTCCGTCCGGTTGCGCCCTCAAAGGGAACGAGCATCGTCATGCTGAAACAGGATACTGTTTTAACGAATGGAAGCCATCACGTAAAAAAGGGCTGTAATTCGTTGTAATCTCGTAACAATCAACGCACGAGGTCCGATGCCTGCTTGGGACCAGGGGCGTACTGGCCATCGTGGTACGGAGAAGTTAGCCTCTCGAGCCCCAATTTAAATGCAGAATTGAGTATTAGGTCTACTTATGAGCAGATGGCGCAGTGGTAGCGTCGTTGCATTGCAATCAAGGGGTCCAGGGTTCGATACCCGGTGGAGGCACAAGTGGTTCGGGTCCAGTCCCGATTAGCCTTACTGTGCATAAAGTGGACCTAAAACACCAAATCAAATCAATCAATCAATGAACATATAGGTTTAGTGTTGAATTCAGCCACTTTTCTTGGGGAGTAATTCAAACTTCCCGGGAAGGGGTAATGTAAAGGCAACAAATTATAATGCTAATAAAAACAATACTAATATTTTAAAATTGCCCCTTCCTTATCTCTAGTACGTAGTTAAATTAAGTGTTACTTTCGATAACACTTCCTATACCATTTATTAACAAACTGTTGACTGACTAACCGTTAAAATAGCTGTAATAAGTTGAAATTTGTTACAACAATGCTTATATTACACCAGCCCTGGCGCTCTACACAGTTCGAGTAATCTGGATATGTAGAGAGATTATTTCCGTAACAGCTCTGGCCGTTCTACGCTTGCACCTTGGGAGCGAGTCATAACTCCCGACGCCTCCAATCAAGAAGTGAACCGCTGACGTCATCTCTAATCTGCGCCTATAGCTAACTCTATTGCTCACGCTGTACACTGCCCGTAGGCTCGCTGGCGAGACTCGCACAGTCAGCTGGAGATGTTCCGAATGCACGCAGACTCTACACATTTCGGATATCAGAACATCCAATAATCAAATATATGAAACACCGTAGCGTACCTCTCATTTTCGAGTTACGCTTAGCCATGCAGCAGGCAGGAAACATTAAAGAATGTGTTAACTTCAGCATAAAGCATTTTGCAGTTATTGCAGAGGTGAAGTGGGGCGAGACGAAGAAAAGTAGGAGCAGCTTAGGTGGACAGGATGCAAGTTGAATCTTGAACAACAGTTGGTTTTGGGCAGGCGGTCGTCGGTTTTGGTTTGGAAAGAGAGGCGGTTGTGATTTTGAAATTAAGTCGAGTGGGAGCCTTCAAAGAACGACAGGTTTAGTTTGGAAGATACTCGATCTTTATTATGGAAAGTTAACGCCAGTTCGGGAGAGAAGTGCAGAGAAGTTAAGAGACTAACAGTGTGTGTGTGAGAGTTAACTTTGATCATCTCTTCAAGAACGAGACAGGTAATATGCTTTTATCTCATGCGCCAACATTGCCAATGCAGTCTTAGGTCATTTTAACCTGAATATTTAAAAGGTTGTGTAGATTAGGTTTATCTAGGTACCTCCGCAGATGAAGAATGCAGCAAAGCGAATGCTTACGAGCACCGCTTCACCCAATGGTAAGATCCCGAACCTGCAAGGTCCTTTGCAAACTGTAGAGGCAGCCTCAGTGGCAGTAAGGTTCTTTACGATACTGATAGAAAATTTTATCAGGATATGGCCATCGGTACTCGAAGAGATTCCCAGCACAGTGTGGAGCATTTACTTTGGGCAGTGGCGTGTCCAAGGGGGGGATTGGTGCTGGGCTATAAACCCCCTTTTTGGGCCAGCATTCTTAAAAAAAAATACGTCAAAGAAATGGCAAAATGAGGGATGACTTAAAAAAAGTACACGTAACCATCTCATTTCGAAAATCCTCGGCACGCCTCTGACTTTGGGGTTCCATCTTAAAGGAATAGACAGGAATGATCAATTTACGCCCCTTTCTAAAATTTTAGAATGCTGCTAAAGAAAATCTTGCATCTTTGGAAAACATTGATTATCAAATAGCTTGTTAAGCTTCAGAACGATAAGTTTAGGTGCGACGGGAGGGGGGAGCTTTGATCGACCGGAAGGTGTTGAGGTCTTTGTTCGCAATGCCAACAACTAGCTCTCCATGCGAGAGTCGCTTCAGGGGGGCAGCCAGTCTTCCACGACGTGTAATAAATACCTGACAGCAGGGATCGGCGTGTAATGAAGCTGTACGATCTCGTTATTCCAGTCCCCTCCAACGGACGATTCTTCCTCTCCCACGGGCGTGTTTATGTGCAGCATCTTCTACAACACACACACGGACAATCACGCTGGTAATGTTTTGGAAACAAAGTCCCCCAGCGCCAAAATTCTCTCTCGCACGTTTCCGTTCACTATGTTAAATGTTCTTGCACTTTTCGTACCATACTTATTCACTAAATTTTAAACGTCCTCCATCTCAGGCTCCTCAGCCGACATCTGTGGCGGAGTGGTTAGCACAGGGTGCTACATCGACAGGGATTCCTCGGTTCGAATTCAAGCCTGGACAGAGGTGATTGAATCATTTGGTATATTTTGCTCTCCATTTTCTGCCACTTTTGGCTAATCGCGAAGGTGAGGATGAATGATATGATGAAATTGATGAAGGGACACTCACAAAGAACATCCAATGCCCAGGCCTGGATTCGAACCCGGGGCGTCGTAGATGGCTGTGCTAACCACTCCGCCAAGGAGCTGGGCAGAGGTGTTCTTTGTGAGTGTCCTTTCATCAATTTCATCATATCATCACTCATCGTTGAGATTAGCCAAAAGTGGCAGAAAAGCGACGCAAAATAATCAAATTTCTCAGATCTTTTCTTGAACACATCTCACCCCTAACTACAATATTTCTGATCAGATCAGTACCTTATAGAGCCCTTGCACACTCCCCTAATTATGCTGAGGAATCTGAACTGGAAAAAAAAAGAGGAAATGGTATACACGAAACGAACATTAGCAGTGTGTACACGACACAGATGGCTTATTGATCACCAGATTAATGGATGTGTTTCGATATTACTTGTTCGTGTCAGTCAGACATGTTGTATATCATTCCTTTGTTTCATAAAAAAATTAATATCGCATGAGCACCGTGTTATGTCAGGATTTATAACAATATAAATTATTCTATTTTTTATGTGTACATATTATACAACATGGACCGAAAGTCGCAACCTTTCCAGTACTTATTTGCTCATAAATCTCTGCCTACAATAACTTCAGCATGATGGTGCTTCACCACACTACGAAACGCCTGCGCGATGTTGACGAAAAATTTGTTTGACAACAGAAATGCCACACTGATCGCCAGACCTCACACCACTTTGTATTTTTATTTTAGGGGGATAGATTAAAAGGCAAAGTTGCATTCATTGTTACAATGAAGTTACAAGTAACAATTACTTTTTACTTAACGAGTAACGTATATAACAGTTACCTTTTGAAATGAGTAATTATTTAGTAATTTTTGCTAGGACAAATGCTTCCAAAAGTCTTATAATATTTTTTTACAATACTTTAAACGGAAGCATTTCCTGTAACATTCCAGTTAGCATTTGCGATTGCGTTGCGAAGAGAACGTTAGATAATGTATAGATGAGCCAGTGCGCGGTATTTACAACTGAAACAACTAATTTATTCTTGCATCCGTGTACTGTATTCACTATAAAGTATGTATTTAAGCAGTGCCATTGATTTGTTAACTAAAACCTTTTTGTAGGAAACGTTACTCCTCTCGGCTGAATAGCTACCGGCTTTTAAAAGTGTGAAGTGATACATTGTTTACACGCGGCCGCCATTACCACTGCACTCGTGACCTAGAGACCGCTTCTGATTGGTTATGCTACGGAAATAAGGCCGATTCTAGCCTGAGAAATGCCATGGTATCTGAAATGATACACGATAATTCACTATAAAACGGTAGAATTTTGGTCATGGCATAATGTTAAGAAAAACCATTTTGGTCATGGCATAATGTTAAGAAAAATGCTATCGCTGAAGCGGGGCGAACTCTTTAATTCGTATCAATCTGATGAATGATGGGATCGAACCTGCCACTCCCAATGGGTGATGTAGCTAACCATCATTCATCCTCATTTATGATGGGAGCACTTGTCATAACGTCAAGTTAAATGCTTGGCAGCAAAAGGCACAGCTGAAATAAAATACCTGAAACAACTAGAAACGGCAAATAGTCACTCGTTGGATTTTAGAACCTTGAACCAGAATCATACATGGTAAGGGTTAGACTTAGACTTAGAAGAATGATGATGAAGTTAATATCGATGAGTAAAATGAAACTATCCTTTCTTCAGGCTTGGTAGGTAGTTCACCTAATTCAGGCAGACTTCTGTCTTTCTCTCCTTCCCAAAGTGCTCTTGCCTGTCTCTAATCAAATCGAAAAGTGACTCCCTGCCAGTCCGCTCCTCCAAACCCCCAACCGTGCAGACTTCCTATGCACTGATACGCGAGTTTTTACCTTCCTATTATTGTAAACAGCTTACTACGTGTTTACCTGTTGTAAACCTTGTAGCCTCAATATATCAGGAAGTGGAAGTCTGCTTAACACTCGACTGTGCATAATTCAAATACCTGAGAGGAGTGGACAGCTACAGTAAACAAGTGAATGAACCTTGGTGAACAATCCTATGGATTGATATGAATTTTCAAAACCATTAAGTCTAACTGGGTTACTTTTTGAGCAAATTAACTGTAACAGTAACTTGGTAACTTTCAAAGAGTAACCTTGCAAAAAGAGCACTTTACATCACGTATACCAATACGTGCAGCCATCGACGAACACCACAGCTCGGGAAGGAAAAACCTCAGAGAACTCAACAAGCTTAAAATATATTTACTGGCAATAAAAATGAACCTTCCTCCATTCCATTTTATGATGAATGCAGGGATTCCATTCTAGGTAACACTCGCACCCGGTGATTAGACCACTTCACATTGATATATTACCGCAAGAAGCGACGGCACCGTTACCGGTAGCACAGCCTAACATCCTTGTGATCCTTCTGCGATAACTACACGACAGAAGTTTTTCCGAGGTGTCGGTACACGGAGGGAGGAAAAAACTTTTATCTACGCCACGCCTGCATGAACATCGATCACCGTCCTGACGACCCTTGCATCCGTTTTAAAACCTGCCAAAATAACACTATTCCACGGCGCATGCCAGAAGGGCCGTAAAAACGTTAACGGCCAACTTTTATTGTCAACCTCGTCGCCCGCGGATTGCCACGGAACTACTTCTTTATGGGGAAACCTCAGCGAAAACTCCAAATGGTTACGCTGTTCTCCGTTCGCCCATCTTCGCATTCGCGGCTACATTACCCTTGTCTCTGGGTGTTAGGGAGGACCATCAAGACGGCAACGACTGAAGCCTGGAAACGAGAGAGAAATCAATGCTAAAGATAGCCTAACGGCAAGTCGCGAGACCATTGTACACGTGTGCGCCACCGAGGCAAATGCCTGTATGCAAACGAAGAAGAGAGAGACACAAAACTTGGTACATAAAGAGAATTGCCTAACAATGGTAAAGCCTCTTCTTTGTTAACCACCGTCTACAAGTTTCTATTAATAATTCCAATAGTTTTCTATGCAGGATTCTATACCCTGTCCCACCTAACTGTAGAGCAGAGCGGCGCATAGCGGCAGAGGAGGAAGGAAATAGAGTGATGTAAGCGCAACGTTGCCAACCGTATGGTCCTGAGCGTACATGCACGGAAATTTCATGGCATGTACGGACGTACGGCCCAGACCTTTGTCCGTATAAGTTGTCGTCCCGAAAGCAACCTCACTTTACTTCAAAGAAAGTTCCGAAATATCAGTTTTCCCCCGTAACAACCACATGTCAGGTCCACGTGGAGTGCAATAAATCGTCCCCTGAAACCTTTCCCACCAATAGCGTCCGTCCAAGAAATGACAGCTCTTGTCAAGTTCACGTGGAGTAAATGAGATGTTGCTAATTCAGTTTCTTTCGAGATTTCTAAACGTGAGGTTGCGGGGTGTAAGGGTGGACACCAAAATGTCAACCTCATCTCCACTTCCCTGGACCATGGGCGTACGGAAGGGGGGCAAGGGGGGCCGTGCCCCCTGGAAAATCAAACAACCAAAAATTTTAATAAATTTTACAAAAATATGTGTTAATTATTGCAGACAGGGAGGTCAGACATGTGACAATTGAGAGGACAAGTGTGGAAATAACCTTCATCTAATTGTGAGGCAAGTAATATCCTTTTCTAGACAAATCCATATCGGTTCAGTCATGGAGAGGACAAAACTAAACTAACTTCAGTTAATTCCGTATTAATCTATAAGATTATATTTCATTCAAACTCTCTCTGGATGCTTCATGTTGACCAGGGCATTCACTTGTTTACTTCAGTTGTCTCAACCTCTGTGGTATGTGAATAATGCACAGTGTTGTGCTATGCAAACTTCCTGAGGTATTCAGGATATAGGAAGTTCCATCAGGTGTATGGAGTCAGCTGTTTGCAATAGAGGTGGCATGGAGGAAGGTATCCATGTCCTGGGTGATATAGAGGTGAGACAGACTGAGAAGGGACTGACTTTTGTTTTGGATCGAGGAGCTTAGAGAAAGGAGTTGAGGGAAAGTGAGGCGAGGCCTGGTCAACAAGCAACGAAGCCTACAGAGGACTTAGTTTATTTTATTCTTCGAAATTATCATCATTCTTCAGATAGGCAGGTAATTATCCTAACCCAGCCATGATTCACGTTCGAAGGTTCATAAAACCCAATGAGTGACCGTTGTCTTTTCTAGTTGTTAAGCTATTTAGTTTTAGTTGCGCCATTTGCCATTCCTTTAAATGCAACCTCTTGCTTATATCACATTCAGGCCAAGCGAGTGATTACCATCTGAAAGATGAATGATGAGTAACTACACCACCCAGTGGCGTACGCAAGAGGGGGTTACGGAGTTTAACCTCCCCCTTGAGCTTTTAAAATGTTACGAAAAATGCTGCAGAAAAAAAATTAAAAATGGCCAATTTATCAAAGTCAAGTAGTCATTACTACCACTACTTCAACTACTACTACTACTAATAATAATTTGAATTATTCTTCCCATGCAGCACAGAGAAAAGCACATCGTTCCAAACACATGCATCTTTCAGAGTGAATGCCTTGAAAATAAAATATGACGGCAACTATGATTTAAAAGAGAAAACTATTGTTTTGTGTCTCAGCTGCAACAATGTTCAATGAACATGTATTTTTGTATTTTTTGTGTGAACAATGAGCATTAACTAAAGAACGTTCTTGGTTCGTTATAAGCGGCTAATATAGCTATAGACAAAGGCTAGCGGACAAGAATACACCGTATTCTTCCCATTGTTTACCGTGGCACGTTTGAATTTCTGAATTCAATTTACAACAATCTTAACTATTGTAAAATGTTTTGTTGGTAAGAACAGCGAGACAATCTAGATGTGAATTATCGGGGACAAAGCTGGAAAAATTACAACCAATTCCAGGAATCGATCAGGGATCTTCTGCGTGGTTGTCAGACGCCCTGCCGACCAGACTACCGCAGCTCCTGGGATGAGTTCTATACTCTGATTATTTCAATTTATTTTACATGTTTTTATGGATTTTTTTCACTTAAAATGTCTCACCTCGTTGACTAGAGAATTATTTCGTAACAAAGAAACAAAAAAAAATGCTCCTAGAAAACTAGAATTTGTTAAAAATCAAATGAGTAGAAACTCATTTCGGTCTATTGCTTTCATAAATACTATATTTATGTAGATCTCTACTACTTAATAGTAGTAGTGGTATTAGTAGTATTATTAGTAGTAAATCAACTAATTAGTTAATTATAAGTACTATTATTAATTAATTATGAGTATTATTATTTAATTAAAGTATAATAAAACAATGGTAATGTGAATTTGGAGAAAGTTTTAGAAATAACCCCCCCTGATGAAATCCTGCGTACGCTACTGACACCACCCAATACAATCTAAAGGTCTCTAGTTCGATCCCAACGCAGTATTAGCATTGCGTTACGGTACATACAAACGCAGTACAGCGAGAAAAAAAATGAGTTCCCTACTTTTACCATTTGATGATTTTACCGGAAGCCAAGAGAGTAGGTAAAAATATTTCCGGGAATGTGGAGGGGTCAAGCATCGAGTATGAAAAACACACGTGTCGATTTATTTCCACTGCTCGGGCCTCAAAGCGAATAATACCAAAAAAAGATATTTTTTTTCAATAAATGTACATTAATGTTACATCCAGTTTCAATATTTGCACAGAAATCAAACATTGGATCATATTTATACATACGAGGAGGCGTTGGTAGAAATTTCTACGCCTGGGGTTAAAATTTAAATCAGTTCTCATTGGACTGATCTCCGCAAACTGTTACTTCCATCAGAATTTATTTTTTAATGTTTGGAGGTAGACAAATTCGAGAGTAAAACCTTTTCTGATTATACAGTGTGTCCCAAAAAAGAGCTCAAATATTTTCTGCTAAAACTATGGATTTATATCTCTCCTCTACCAAAAATATAGCTTCGATATTACATTACTTCACTACAAAAAAAATGCTAAACATTGATTTCTCTTCAAAACTAAGTATCAGTTTTAGCCCTTAATTTTAACCCTTTGCATTAGAGATGGTGAAAGAAGGTCCAGAACATAAAATGTCGCTTAAAATGTACTGAAAACAACTTTTTTCTTACCCCAGCTTTCTATTATTTTTCGTAGCTGAGTTATCATAATTATCACAACTGTGTGCAAAGGCCAAAAATGGCGCAGATTATGAAACAAAAATGGCCGCCATTTTCAAACGAAGTCAAGTTTTAGAAAAATAATGCATCTTTTGAACTACCCTTGCAGAGGGTTTACAACAAAAAGACGAAAATTTTTAAAAATGGTCGATAGTGACCAATGCTGGACCATTTGGTATGAATACACCCTGAAATTTTCCAAAAAAATCCAAAAAAACGTAAAATTTTCGTCACAAGGAGTAAAAAAAAAACAACATAAATTTCATTCTTTGTAGAGAAAGAGTATGTCTTTGCAATGACTTTTAACATCAACATCTTTCGGTTCCATCATGTCCACATGCTGAAAATTCAGGTTTTCGTAAACTAGCTTTCCACCACAAAAGTTGTACTCCTTTCTTAGGCTTTTGTAAAATTGTTTGAGTGCTAATGTATGTTTTTTTTTATTTCTCACTACTATTTCATTGAGCTTTGTGTAAAATTTCAAAAGGCATCTGATCATTGGCGAAGGAGAAAAAAGTACAAGCAAGGGTATCTTGTGTCGAGGTTCTCACGAACGACAGACAACACAGATTTAATGACATTCGAAGTGCTGTAAAATGAAAACCGTTTGAGTTAGAGTGAAAGAAATTTAGAGGGTTTCCTTCAAGCATAAGGGAACGGTGTATACGAAATTTAATCGAAATCTAAGATGGTGGGTGGCAAAATCTTAGTTTTTGGCATTGATTTCATGTGGAATGACCCAGAGCATAAGGTAAAGAATAGGTGGAAAATGTAAATCAAGCATTTTTAAAGAAATTCCAGCAATTCTGCATCTGAACCACTTCCGAACACAGCTGAGCTCAACTCGTAGCCAACAAGAGTGACGCTGCCGCTGGGGATCATGGGAGTCTCACGTGACTCTTGTTAGAAACCTTGCCACGCATCACCTCATCCGTGAGGGACTGGGATCGGTGCCCGGCGTCTCCACCATGATGCGTGACAAGGTTTCTAACGAGGTAAGAGGGTTGTCACTTAGGGACGTAGCAGTAAAACGATGTTCAACTGAGTTTTACAGGTTGTGGTTGGCCCTCCTTGACTCACACTTAACTAATGGGGCAGCGACACCTCTAGCATCTCGGACTCGGGTGACCACCACGGCACCAGCGAGGCAGTCACCCCGGGTGGCAGGCGTTGGCTGTCAGCACTTGAACGGTGGCGAGCGACCACCATAACGTTTACACACTCCTGATGTTTCCTCAAAGTCCGGGGTAGTTATCCGACTTGTCACGTGCTGTGTTTCTGATGAGCTTTCGATCAGGAAGAGCGACCCGGTAGTTGCACGCTGGATTCTGCCTAACCAGAGGAATTTTGTTATTGTCGCTGCCTTGATTGGGTCAGTCTGCTCGAGTTAACTTCGTTTTAACTTTAAACTTTTCATGCCCGTTCGCCTTTCCATGACTATATATATATCGGGTGGTCCAAAAGACGAAAAAATACGTGTTTAATAAGGGAAAGAAAGTTATTCAATGATTACACACTTGATTCCCCATCCCCGCCCCCTGGCGGTGGGGCGGGAGGGGGGCAACTGTGAAATTTTAAATGGAAACCCCATTTTGTATTGTAGAATCGGAAAGAGGACTTCATTCCGAGTCCACGAGCTATCAACCATCCTCCTAGCTCAATTACGAACGGAGATATGGCGATTTTAAATTTTCGCAAAAAAAATAAAAATTAAAAAAAAGTGACAATTTCATAAACCCAAACAAATTTCAATGGGACGTATTATCTCTGCCCCTAATTGAGCTAGAGTGAAAGAGATTGCAGATTCGGAATCTGCATGTGATCGTAGGACCCCCCCCCCCCCCTTCCATACACTCTATTGAAATGTCTTGACGTGCAGATTCCGAATCTGCGGAAATAGCTTTCTTTCACTTGTTAAACACGTATTTTTTAGTTTTCCGATTCGATGTGTATTTCTCACGATATGTGACCGTTCCGGGACTTTTGGACCACCCGGTATATAGGGTGATTCAGAATTCCTATTACACACTTCTAGGGGTTGTAGAGGGGACTTAGATTAATAAGGAACCCATGTCCAGAAACGTACCGTTTTGGTACTACACATATGACAAAATCACATAATATCACATCTGCCGCTTTACCTGCGTCACTACAAGAGCTGCTCGATGTGGCGACCCTGAAGCTCGTTGCAAACAGTGTACCACCGAAGGATGTTTGCATACACACGCTCAAAAATACCTGGTGTGTGCTGAATCGTGTCTGCTGCAGCTAGAACTCGTGCAACCAGGTCTTCCTCAGACACTACAGGAGTCTCATAAACAAGACTCTTTCACGTGGCTCCATACGAAAAAGTCAAGAGGAGTTAGATCTGGCGATCGCAAGAGTTGGTCCACCGCGACCCATCCACCTGTTCTGTATGTTTGATTGAGATTGTGTCGGACGTCATGGGGAAAGTGTGCTGGTGCACCATCATGTTGGAACCACATGTGCTGTGCAAACAGATTGTAAACAGAGGACGTTGGAAGCAGTACACACATCAGGTGACTGTAGACGTTGCCCTCCGTCAATGTGGATTGCCTACCGAGAAGCGGGAGATGTGAAATTATGTGATCTTGTCATCTGTGCAGTACCAAAACGGTACGTTTCCGGACATGGCTTCCTTATCAAAAATTGATCTACTAAGTCCTATCTACAACCCCTAGAAGTATGTAATAGGAATTCTGAATCACTCTGTATATAGGCGAAGAAACGTAACAATACATGAGGACACCACTGCGTCATTTTGGCTCGTTGAACAGAAAACAGAATCCCACGCCAACCACTGCCCATCTCAAATGACAACGAGCGAAACAACAAAAAAGTGCTGCAGGCAGTATCGCAAACAAGGTTTGTTTTCTTTGGCTTGGGACAAACAAAAGGCAATTGCCTGGAAAAACTTACCACGTCAACAAGCTTGTCGCGACGAAAGAGCCTTCCTCAACGTCATGTGTGTGCGTGTGTCTCCTCTGCCGTCACTGCCACATACCCAGTAAACACCTTGGTATTAAGGTCTGCCAACACATAGTCTTGGAGGGAATACACGTTTCTAACGATACATGATAGGCACATGAAGCCAAGTTTCATTACATGTAGCTTTCGTTTCAGCTAAGATGATGGTATATACAAAATACAGGGTGATTCAAAAGTCCCCTAACACCCCCTATAAAATGTAAAGGGGTTAGGCTGGGTACACAGGTTAGGTTTAGGAGGAACCATATTGGCGTGATCCAAGATGACGTCCGCCATATTGAATTCAACTCAAAATTTTTGAATGGGAAGGGGGTGATGTGATATATCTAATCAGGCTAGAATTTAACGGGAAATCCAATGGTGAATGTTTTTTCGACGAGTCAATAGTTATTAATTAATTTCTTTTCGAGGCTTCAGACAAAATCACCTAAATGCCTCTAACGCGTCAGTATCGCAATCAATCGAGATCATACTGACGTCTAGGGTGAGAAGTTCACATTGCACATGATTTTAATCAGATACATCCCTGAAGAGTTGAGCATTATGAATGGTTTGTCTCGAACAATTACAGCGTAACGCTTCCATTCGAATGAAAAGTCCTTCATAGTGACGAAGATAATGTTCATGTTCATGGGAAAGTTAATAAACAGAATATGCAAGACTTGTCATCTCTTTTTGGGCAGAAACTGTGGAAAACTATGGAAAAGTACCTTGTTTCGTACGCAAGGATGAAATAAACGTGTTCACTATACAATTCAAGTAGCATTTAAGGTTCCGTCGATGAAAAACGAACCAATCGCGTTCCACACGCCACACCACACAATTAAGGTATCAGCACCAACCATTCGACTAGTTGACTGATTGATTTGCTTTATTTTACTTCGCTTCTAGTGCCACTTTTGGCTGATTTGCGAAGATGGAGATGAGTGATGATATGATGAATGGACACTCACAAACATCCATGCCCAGGCCAGGATTCGAAACCGGGACCCCTGGCGTCGTAGCGCGATGTGCTAACCACTCCGCCACGGGTGCCGTCCCATTCGACTAGTATCTGTCCCTCTGGCACGACCAATGTTGCCAGTGCACATAGTAATTTCGAACAAAAAATATATTTCTTTCAACAAATATGCCAAAATAACCCCAAAAAATCCATTATAATGCACGTTTATCGTTGTATTATCAATTCGATAAATACCTACACGGACCATCAATATACAAGAAATGTTTTGCACGCGACTCCACAGCTGTCTTTTATTCGTTTGATTTTCTTCGTACAAAAAAACAAACAAAAAAACTTAGTAGCTATCTGAACGCTCATGTAGAGCATGATTTTTCTTGTTCAATGTTTAAAAAATATCCACACAGACAAAGTTAATACCCAATATAAGTTTCATGTGTCTATAGATAAAAGTACAAAAGTTAGGCACGTTCGAAATGTCGGTTGCGTGACTTTTGGAACACCCTGTATATCCTCATTGTCAAGATTAGCCAAAAGTGAAAGAAAAGCGACGTAACAAAAATACAAATGCTACAATGCATTTTGGCTTTAACTTTTACATAAAATGCATATTGCAGTTGTAATTTGCTAGCAGCTTGGACTGTCCTTTTTTTTCAGTGGGGCGGTTAGGAAGAGTTAAATTGCGGATGTAGAGGACGATAATTACAGTATCATCTAATGTCCCTGCGAAAATTAGAGTACAACATAGAACTCCAGTCGACAACGCACTGTAATTGGCCTGATCCTTGTTTAGTTAACGCAACCACCACGAAGCGAAAAAAAGTTCCCGCAAAAAAAGGCACCGTTAAAGGTAAACGAGTTAACAAAATGACCATGTTAAATTTCACTTGCTCAGAATTGAATACGAATTTCCACGAAAAACCCTACATATCAATAATTCACCAATTGTCCCAACGAGGCTGTTCTCGTTGCATGGGATTAGTCCCCCGTCCTCTCTCGATCAGCGTTGCCAACCTCCACATAAGAAAAAGAGCTGTTTAATCTGTGAAATTATGCTAAATGGTGAAACATTGTGCTAGGATCTACAATTATAAAAATGAATTATTACTCTTATTGATGATTAGTAATAGTAATTTGTTATTATAATTCGTACCGGCCGAGATAACTTCAATATTGAACTAGAGGAAGTTTGAGATGATTCGCCGACTACAAAGTGGAACATTTGTTTTATTTGCGCCCCATTAACTTTCAACCGATTTCTTGCCATGAAATGTTCCTCGCGAGGTAAACAGGGAAGAATAAAGAAAAGATGAAGAGAGGAGGGTGTGATTGGACCGGAAATAAGATATGGACATAATTTTATTTTTAATTTCTCAAAATATTGTCATTTGAAATGAATTTTTCCCTTCCAGAGAAGCAAGTTTCAAATTATGCTAGATTATCCCATTATATAAAAACGCAGGGTGCTAGGTGCCAACGAACCTCAAATTGTGCTAGGACTAACTAACTAACTCTCTAGCCTTCTTAAACCCGAAGGTTTATGGCTGCAGCAACACAAGCCTTCTATCTGTCCCTATCCTGGGCAAGATCAATCCGTTCCTTTAGGAACGTCTCAACGTTATCCCTCCATCTTGGCATTCCTACAGGTCTCTTACCATCAGGTTTCCCAACAAGAATCCTGTAAACTGTTCTTTCTCTCTACCATTCGTGCCCACCTAAGTCTTCTAAATTTAATCATTCTAATAACATCTGGACATGAATACAAATTGTGTAGTTGTAAATTATGTAACCTTCTCCACTCACCTGTCTCCTCATCCCTTTCAGGTCCAAATATTTTTCTAAGAATTTTATTTTCAAATTGTGCCACGTCTAGCAGCATTACGGTAGGGTTGGCATCGCTGCTCAAGCGACACACAGGCGGACGCTCTCCCTGGAGTGGACCCGACCGGACCTTAAACGCATTTTGGGTTTCCACACCGGGAGGCATCATTATACTGCTTCAACCCTCCCTCATGGAGGCGTAGGCTATTAGGCCGGAGGCGACTAACTCTCTGGGGCGGATTAAATCCTCCCCCCTCCCCCTCCAGCACCCCCTCTGCCCCCTTCCTCTAGCCGCATTGATTAAATATCCCCGACAGATGCGACTTTACACGGGGAAATTAATATTGCAGGCGCATCCAATCGAATTCCACCGGTTAAGTGCGGTCAACGTTTATCCAAAATTTCTGCCCATAGCTTCTGATTTCCTTAACAGATAATTTAGCAATTTTATGACACATTAATCAATCATGGTGTCCGCGTTTCAATATTTACTAATCCACGGACAGGCACGTATCTAGAAATATATTTCGGGGGGGGGGGGCTGCGAACCAAATGTGTCAAAATAAAAATGATAATATATTACTATTAACTATAATTATATTACATTGATTAAAATATTCAAATTAATTAATATAATATTATTATTACATTAATAGGCAAGAAGACAGATACGGAAAGTGATATAACAGCACGTATTCATTGTCTAGGTTACGTGTAGTTAAGGTTCTGCAAAATTTGTAAAAAAAACATGCCCTGGCAAGGAAATTAATGTCAAGTAGATACAGAATTGAATATTTATTGAATACAAACAAAGGATATTGGATCTAGTTGACGAAAAGTAAAGTTCCAAGTACAATATTTTGTGCATATTATTATAGGTAGTAATAAATCTTGTATAAATCTTCTATGATACTGTCACTTGCTTTCCAATAAGTAACCCTAGCTTAATAAATAAGTATATATTCTAATTATTTAATTTCAGTTATTTTATGATTGCACTATTTTCATTATTTAATTTTAGTAATTCAGGGTGGCCACTCTAGGACCATGATAAAATTCAAGTATAATCCCCGGTTTTCAAGGCGAACTTTGCAAAACTTCAAGGGTCCAAGGACATGTTTCCTCTATTTCAGTCTTAACTATTACCGCCTCTTACCAACCACACACATACACACACACACGAATGGTCTGTGTGATGTCAATGTATCCAAAAATTATATTTCAGTTCAATTAAACGGTAGGCTATATATATTTAATTTAAGGTACGGAATTTACATTTTGAAAGTCACAAATGTTACGGGATATAGTAATCTACGAAAAATTGTTAATTGTATAATAATTTCAAACTCAAATTTACCTAACCATTTTCAAGATATTTATCTTCCAATAATCTTCCGTCTGCCAGATAGATTGTTCTGCAAAAGCACTAACAAAGTAAAGGGATTGAGAGAATTCTGTTTATTTTCCACGCAGCTTTCTTTCCATTCTTGATCTCGGATATTTTGGAGGTGATCCGGTCTAATCTCCAAGGGTTGCTCACAGTTACCTATCGATTTGAGGCTGGGTGAGCCCCAGAGCCGCTTTCTGCGGGGGACAAGGCCGGAAAAATTCCGACCTTAGATAACCCACACCGAAAATCGAACCCGGGTCTCCTGCGTGGCAGTCAGACGTCCTATCGACTAGAGTAGAGCACCGCAATAGCCAATACGGCGATGAGACAAAAAACAGGGTTCCTTTCACTTGAAGAAAAAGTTGTAAAAATAGATATCTTTTTTTACCCTTTCGCTTCAAGAAAAAGCTATATTCCGAGGAGCAAGCTTCGAGTTGTGACTTGCACTCTGGCAGGTCTTTCGGACGGGGAAGGAAGCGATGACAAAAACCTACCCCTTTTCCCTTGGCTTGGAAGTGTCATTAGGCGCATTCAGCAGTGCCCGTCGATTCACCCGACAACGTTTCAACATGACAGACAAGCATCTCCCCCTTTTGAATATTTTTCTCTTCTGTATATTCGTTAAAAACTTCATTCTCTGGTTGGAACCAAAGCGCAATTCCTACACGAGATATCGCCACTTTGGCTGCATGCATTTTCTCTCTGGGATCTCCAACGCAGCAGAGTTGCCAACCCAGTGAGAATGTTCCTGAAAAACTAGCTGTAAGACGCCCGATATTCACTACACTATGTTTTATTACGCAGTAGCGCCAAGTAATATTCTGGCTCGACCACATTTCTCTGCCGATTTAACAACTAAGTTATTGTTACTACCAAAACATTCGGTAAATTTTTCAATTTCATATTTTCATTGTACAGTCACGAACACTTCTGGGTTGTAACGACCCCACTCAGTGGCGGTGATTAGGAGGAGAGGGGGCGTAAACCCCCTTTAGTATATAACACAAGAAGGGAAAATGTAATAATAGCATGAATGTGGAATATATGTCGCGAAATGCTTGAAAATATGGAAATTATACAATAAAATATGTAAACCATGTGCTAAAAGATATTGTATGTAAAAATATTGAACATGAATATAGCATTTTTCGAACTTACATACCACAATTCGCAAAGATAGCACAAAATAAAATTGATATTAGCACCTCATGAAGATATGCATTCTGTGATAACCAGAAACGCACATGGAGAGGGCGTCGTCGCTTTGCAAGCAAGGAGTCCCGGGTTCGATTCCCGGTGGAGGCACGTAGTGGTTCGGATCCCACTTTAAACTGTAGGTCCAGTCCCGATTAGCCTTACTGTGCATAAAGTGGACTTAAAACACCAAATCAATCAATCAACATGGAGAGGGGACACAAGCCCCACAGAGCAGTGGTTCGCATGGACGTCCGGAAGTGGAAGCAAGGATGGGCCACGGCCCCCCCTGGAAAATCAAAATTAAGGGTTGTTCACGCACTCCTTCGCAACCCCGCCCCCCTGGTGTCCACGTTTTGTTTCAAGTCCACTTTGTACACATACGATATTAGATTTGATTTGATTTGGTGTTTTAAGTTCACTTTATGTACAGTAAGGCGAATCGGGAGTGGACCTACAGTTGATTGATGGATTGGATTGATTTAGTTTATTTTTCTTCGCGTTTTGTGCCTCTTGGCTAATTTGTGAAGAAGGGGATGAGTGATGAAATTGATGAATGGACATTCACAAACAACCACGTCCGACCTGGATTCGAACCCGGGACCCTTGGTGTCGCAGCGCGATGTGCTAACCACTCGGCCACAGGGTCCGGTTGGACATACAGTTTAAAGTGGGATCCGAACCACTTGTGCCACCAACGGGTATCGAACCCGGGACACCTTGATTACAAGGCGACGACGATACGATATTCGACTATGTGTGACTAGACATTCAGTCTTAAAGTGGAGTCCAAAGCACGCTCCTGAAGAAAGGTTGACATTTGGGTGTTAGTCAATCTTGAGACATTGGTTTGAGACACGTCTTAGACAACTAGTGTAACGTTTACACGTGAGATGGCAACGCTGAAGCAAGAAGAAAGGAAAAAAAAAAGGACTCTGGGAGAAAAAAGTCTTGGGAGCTCAATCAGGCGTTTTGAAATGAGCACGCATTGAGGAGCTTATAACTCACATAAATGGCGGCCGTTGAGTTCTTTCAGAGCGCCACACGTGCAGGTCGCTCCTGCTTCCCACGGGCAACGAACCCTGGACCGCCAAAGCAGCATCGATCGAGTGGGTTGCCTACGCGACAGGCGGTCCCGGCGATTTCACACCACGGGAGCTTCGGAGAGACTGCAACGCCCTTCCGCTAAATATACCAATGGGGTCACTTATCGCACAAGCAACAAACACCTTCTGACACGGATTTTTACTTCTTCAGCATCGATTTTCTACCACTTTTGGATAATTTGCATTACCCAGAATGCCTACAGGAATCTTGGATTTCTAATAAGAAATGCTAAAAGTTTAAATGATATATGCTCTTTGTGTATGCTCTACAAATGTTCAGTTAGAAGCAAATTAGAATATGCTTGTTCCGTATGGGCGCCAAACTGTGACTCCCAGAAAAATATGATTGAACGTATACAGAAGAAATTTCTCACATTTTTATATTATAAGAGGTATCGAATATCGCCAATAATTCTTAAAATACCATACAATGATTTATTAAATGAATTTGATTTTGTAAGCCTGTCAAATAGACGTGAAATTTCTCAACAAATGTTTCTGTATAAAATAATAAATGGACATATTGATAGTAGTTGTATACTAGAGAGAATCTGGTTTAATGTGAGACAGGGTCATTTACGTAATAGACGTTTACTCTCATACAAAATCCCAAGAACAGAAATGTATAAAGGTTCCCCACTACAAAAAATGACACTTCAATGTAACACGATCTCAAATCATTTGGTGGACTTGGATTTCGGCATGACACGAACCAAATTTATGAATATGTTAAAGGGGTATCTCTCTTAATATGTATTTATTATGATAATTGGATTTGTCATATTGAAGTTTGTTGTAATGATATATTATACCAGTGCTTGTGATACTTGTTTTGTGTAATTCAGATGAAATGTGTAAATATCTGAATATTTGTTGTCACAGTTAAGCAGTAAACCTGTTCTGTCACCAAGGATGTCTGTGTGTATATATATATATATATATATATATATATATATATATATATATATATATATATATATATATATATATATATATATATATATACACACAAGTTGTAAATGAAAATGTAATATTTTGATAATACCTTCTGTAATTGGAGACTTGTCTCTGTTGAAGGGAAATAAATAAATAAATAATCGCGACGATGAGGATGAGTGATGATTAGTGATATTTTAGTACGAAAGGACCAAATATTTATATTATATACAATGTAATACGTAAATAAATAACCCGTGGCGCCTACCGACTGTCGGTCTCACTCCCATCCAGGGTTGGCAAAATTTGAGTTTTTTTAAAAAAAGAAACAAAAACAGTTTATTTTGAACATGTTTTAAACAAAACAGAAAAAAATGTTTTAAACAAATAAAACGTTTAATACCAAGAAGACTTATTTTGTAAGAATAATGATTAATAAAGAATCTGTTAATCATCCAAGGATGGACTGTATTCCTATAAAGTAAATACTTGATTAACTTCTTAAAATACACATGTATTTTAGTCTTAAATCTCGCATGTAGGCTATTCGAGAAGCTTCAACTAAGCCACAGTTGCCAGACCCATTGAGTCTACGTGCTAGCTATTGTCTTTTTTAAAAATATCTTTTATAGTGAATGCGACTGACATTATCAACAATGTGCACACTTTTGCAGTGTGTTAAGTGAGGAACAAAACTGTTTCATTCATGCAGTATTCAATTTTTAAAATATTTTGAACACCTGTAATAAAAACAGCCAGGTGTTTTAAACGTGACCCACGGGTATTCATCACGACATGTTTCTTTGTTTATCCATATATATTTTCAGCCACTGAACAGAATTCTATACACAATAAACAGAATAACACGCATTGAATGAAAGGCATAGTTATAAAACACACAAACAAACACCAACAATCAAAATGTGTTTTAAACAAGTCTGAAAAAAACATGTTTAAAACACTTTAACGTTTTAAACATTTGTGAAAGAACAAAGCCATGTGTTTTAAATGTTTAAAACAAGTTGTTTAAAACATTTCTGTTTTAAACATTCAACCAGATACGGGGTGACGTGTGGTCACTACTCATATGGAATAACAAATTAGTTGTTTCAATTGTAAACACGGGGCACTGGCTCATCTATACATTATCTAACGTTCTCTTCGCATCGCAATAGAAAATGCTAACTGGAATGTTACAGGAAATGCTTCCGTTTAAAGTATTGTCTGATATAGAAAATGCTGTAAGATTTTTGGAAGCATTTATGCTACCAAAAAAGGTAAAGGGAAATGATTCCGTCTAAAGCTAGACTAACAAACCTTATAACAACGAAGTTGTTTGAGGCTTGTGTGATAAGTTAGTTCAGCCCACTTGGAGCGAGAACCCGAGACGAACGAGGCGAAAAATCGTTCTAAACGAGATTTCCATTTCAAAAGTTCCTCCTTAATATTCAAGTGCCTCGCAGGTCTTAAGAAAAGAAAGGTGCCGGGTTCGATTCACAGGACAATACAGACGCTTGCTCAGTCATCGAGGTAGAAATTAATTCAATGTAGGGTGATGTATTTTTATTTCCTTGTTTCTCCCTTCCTGAGAACGATACAAAACCCATGCATTCAGTCTCCGGTGGCGTATAGGTAACCTTGTCGCTTTGTAATCAAGCGTCCCGGGGTCGATACCCAGTGGTTCGGATCCCACTATAAAAGTCCTAGGAATTATAAATAAATACAAACCCGGTCCGGGAGACAAAATCAGAGTGTGTAACTGGGTTCTGAACCGAAAAGAACTGCTTTCTCAATGATAACACCATTAAGCCTTGTTTCCATGATATGAAAAACTCAATATGCTGACCAAGGCAGTAATTCGTTCTACTACAAAACATAAACTAAACGTTACGTTTCAACCTTCAAGCAAGGTATTCTTCAAACTCTGTGTGTGTGTGTGTATATATATATATATATATATATATATATATATATATATATATATATATATATATATATATATAAGGTAAAGGTAAAGTGCTCCCCTGTGCTTAGCACCACGCCATGAAGGCGTATAGGGGGTGTGGGGGTAACGCCCCACACTTTCTTGATCCGGTCGTGAGTGGGGGTGATGTGATCAGCATCACGCCCCTGACCGCCTTTACCCCCCCAGGGTTTCCCCCAGGTACCCATGTTATTCGACGCTGGGTGGGCGCCGGGGACCGCTTCCAACGGTAGAAAAGTTCCCGGATTTGAACCGGCCGGGGATCGAACCCGGGACCTTTAACATGGTAGTCAGACGCGTTACCGACTGACTACCGCGGACAACTATATATATATATATATATATATATATATATATATATATATTCCTGTTTTGTACCTGATTTCATTTGTATCTGGTACAGAGTCTGAAGAAGATCTTGCTAGAAGGTTGAAACGTAACGTTTAGTTTATGTTTTAAAATAAAACAAATTCTGCCTTGGTCAGCATATTGAGTTTTCGGCCTTTTCTCAATTCGGTCCCTGAACATTTTTCTTCCAGATGAATTCAACTACGGTCCAGGTTCAGTAACGAAATGGAACAATACGGAACCCATTACAAAATATGAGTTCCAGGACTTTTAACAACTCTGCTTTAAACTGTAGGTCCAGTACCGTTTAGCCTTAGTAGAACAGCAGCATTTTTGTCCATTTTTGTCCAAGGTACAGTTCGATCGACATTATTAGATTGTTCTTACGTAGAATTTTCTATCCTATTAGTGAAAGTGAACACATTTCTAATTAATTTTACAAAACGTTACATACAATGAGTGCATCACAATTGCAGAAATAACAAACTTGCAAATACAAATGGGTATGTAAAATTGGACTAATTAAATATTATAACACCAGAACTAATGCTTGGGGAACCAGAGGCGTGCCCAGGTCTCGAAAAGGAGGGTGGGCGGGAAGGACTACGTATACTTTTCTTATAGCACTCTTGTTTGCCACCTTTTCTGGCTTTTGACGTTCTTCTCTGGACCAAAGCGGGGGAGGGGTGCTAGGAATAGCCAAATCCGGATAAAATTTTATCCGCATATCGCATATTCTGATACCCGGATTATCCGAAATGTTTGGATATCTGCATTATCCGGACAGTGTTATCGCTTATCCGTTTTACGGGCTATCCACATATTCTTGCATTCGCCATGATCGTATTTCACTGTACGGATTTTATACAAATGCCTCCTCAAATCTGTACTAACTGGATATCAGAAATATCCGTACTATCCGGATTAGCCGTTGCATCTGAAATGGATATCAGATAATTTTAAATCCGGATATTTGTTATGCGGATTTTGTGGTCATCCCTAGTTATGTACCCCCCCCCCCCCTGGTATTATTCCTCAGAAATTCCTTAAACTTCATTCTTCATTCGAGGCATCATCTAATAATCATCATGATCAGGCCCTTACCCAGGATTTTTTCAAGGAAGGGGCCAGATACAAAAATGGGCTTTATATATATATATATATATATATATAAATCAAATAAGGTAAAAGGAAACACTCACCGGACAGTAGGAAAATTCAAAATTTTCGCTAATTTATAGCATCATCGGTGTGAGAAGAAACAGAAGACGGAACAGATATATATATATATATATATATATATCTGGGATATCTCACTATGTCACGTGGTCCTAGGCTACGAATAGAAATAAATTTACCAACTCCTAAGAAATCAGGTTGCCAACTCCAGAATCAGCAGGCTTCGCAGATAGCATAGCTAGCCCAGAATATACGCTCCTGATATATAATATATATATATATATATATATATATATATATAATGTTTTGTATGTATGTATGTATGTATGTGTGTGTGTGTGTGTGTGTGTGTAAAGAGATTACAAAATAGTTTACATGTTTGAACGTTTTTATTAAATTTTATTTAATTCTTGCTTTGTGTTAATAATTATCAATAAGATATCACAGTCATGATGATTCTATGTTTAGAAAATAATATATTTATAAATTAAACGATACGTATTAGCCATTATTATTATGATAAAGAACATGTATAAATGCGAGTTAAAAAAAAGAAGATATTTTCGCACCACCACTGCAGTTCGAAAAATTCCGGGCAGGGATTAAAAGTAATAGACTCTCCCCACCAAATCGGTAAATCGGAACGTGTGGTAGCCTTGCATCAATCATTACAAAACTAAAACTACCCAATATTGCAGACTGTAGATTTCTGGAGCGTGCCTCTTTACACAAAAACAAAAACATTATTTTATACAAGGACACAATTTTATGTTATACAAATTTGAAAAATCATCCATGTTATTTTTGTAGCTTTCTATAGGTTCATATTTAAATATTTCACAGGTAGAGGGGGAAGCCATGGGCCTGATCATGATAGTTTTCTTCAATCGTGGATTTATGTGGTTTATTTTTAGACGCATTCTGCCGCTTTTGGCTAATGAGGATGAGTGATGACTAGGGCTCGGAAGTTGAGGAAAAATCCTTTTTTTTTTCCTAGTGTCTGAAGACGAGGCCCAACGTAATATATGTTCATTTTAGGTCATTGTAGGCCAGAAAAAGATGGGTTTTATTTGTCCTTTTTTGCCTTTTTCGGCGTTTTTTGACTTATTGGTCCTTTTTTAGCATTTTTAGGTCTTAACGGCTTTTTTTTGCAACTTCATCTTCTTTCGACTACGTTTTTAATGCCCATTCTAAATTCGAATTGTCATCAGTTCATCATCACCTCTTAAACATCCTTTCTGTAGTACAGAAATAATTTATATATATAATATATTTGAACCATCCCTGAAACAAGAGAAAAACATTTTTGGACGACTGAAGCAGGTACGGTACAAGGTCCTTTAACCGTAACTTGTCTGGAAGGTTGTGCTGTAAGTGGCAACGTTCTCTTGTTTTGAAGCTTTCAGCAGGGTGTATACGACCAGACTGCACGCACCTGCAAAGATCTCAAGTCAGATAAGGAGGTGCCGCCCATATTCATTAAATATGTAATTAAAACTGAAGTTGTTAATTAATTTGGATCACATTTATACGTCCTTTTTTTGATTTTTTAGGTCTTTATATAGGTATTTTTTTTGGCAATTTATAGGTCTTCAATTTCCGAGACCTAGTGATGATATATGATGAAATAGATGAGGGGACACTCGGCAACAGAACGAACACCCAGGACGGGATTCGAACCCGGGATTTTCTTCACTGGAACCAGCAAGATTAAGATACAGAGGAGGTAGTCCTGACGCGAGGTGACTGAACTGGAGATGAAGTCTCCGTGTTCTTTAGGATCGATGCGTTCGTACTTGGGGGGAGGGGTTTGCGCACAAGCGTCGAGATCTCGCCCAGTGCCAAGTCACGTCTGCGGGTGCACGTGTCTGCATCCATCATCCTTCATCCATCACGACCTCCGAAAATAAAATGAGTCCGCTCCAGGAATAGCTCCGATTGTCCGCGGCGGCCAGGAACAAAAGATGGGGAGTACTTTTTTTCGAGGCGACCCTCGCGCGCCACGTTGCAGCGTAAATTGGGTGAAATCTTTCCCATCTGTTCCCCCTTCCCGCGAACGGGAGGAGAACTGAAGCATGATGCCCTTTTGCTGAAAGGAAAGATTTGACTGTGATTTAGCTTATGTGACGCCGGAATTCAGCCACTTTGGCTCTCAGAGATGAAATGGAGGAATGAACAATCGCAAACACACAAGGACGAACCAACGGGGTGACCCTTCCACGTAGTGCACTCTAATGCCAACCTTCACTTCCACGTAGTGCACCCAATTGCCAACCTCACTTCCACGTAGTGCACTCAATTGCCAACCTTCACTTCCACGTAGTGCACCCAATTGCCAACCTTCACTTCCACGTAGTGCACCCAATTGCCAACCTTCACTTCCACGTAGTGCACCCAATTGCCAACCTCACTTCCACGTAGTGCACCCAATTGCCAACCTTCACTTCCACGTAGTGCACCCAATTGCCAACCTTCACTTCCACGTAGTGCACCCAATTGCCAACCTTCACTTCCACGTAGTGCACCCAATTGCCAACCTTCACTTCCACGTAGTGCACCCAATTGCCAACCTCACTTCCACGTAGTGCACCCAATTGCCAACCTTCACTTCCACGTAGTGCACCCAATTGCCAACCTTCACTTCCACGTAGTGCACCCAATTGCCAACCTCACTTCCACGTAGTGCACTCAATTGCCAACCTTCACTTCCACGTAGTGCACCCAATTGCCAACCTTCACTTCCACGTAGTGCACCCAATTGCCAACCTCACTTCCACGTAGTGCACCCAATTGCCAACCTTCACTTCCACGTAGTGCACCCAATTGCCAACCTTCACTTCCACGTAGTGCACCCAATTGCCAACCTCACTTCCACGTAGTGCACCCAATTGCCAACCTTCACTTCCACGTAGTGCACCCAATTGCCAACCTTCACTTCCACGTAGTGCACCCAATTGCCAACCTCACTTCCACGTAGTGCACCCAATTGCCAACCTCACTTCCACGTAGTGCACCCAATTGCCAACCTCACTTCCACGTAGTGCACTCAATTGTCAACCTCACTTCCACGTAGTGCACTCAATTGATCAACCTCACTTCCACGTAGTGCACTCAATTGATCAACCTCACTTCCACGTAGTGCACCCAATTGCCAACCTTCACTTCCACGTAGTGCACCCAATTGCCAACCTTCACTTCCACGTAGTGCACCCAATTGCCAACCTTCACTTCCACGTAGTGCACCCAATTGCCAACCTCACTTCCACGTAGTGCACTCAATTGCCAACCTTCACTTCCACGTAGTGCACCCAATTGCCAACCTTCACTTCCACGTAGTGCACCCAATTGCCAACCTTCACTTCCACGTAGTGCACCCAATTGCCAACCTCACTTCCACGTAGTGCACTCAATTGCCAACCTTCACTTCCACGTAGTGCACCCAATTGCCAACCTCACTTCCACGTAGTGCACCCAATTGCCAACCTTCACTTCCACGTAGTGCACCCAATTGATCAACCTCACTTCCACGTAGTGCACTCAATTGATCAACCTCACTTCCACGTAGTGCACCAAATTGATCAACCTCACTTCCACGTAGTGCACTCAATTGCCAACCTCACTTCCACGTAGTGGAACTCAATTGTCAACCTCACTTCCACGTAGTGCACTCAATTGCCAACCTCACTTCCACGTAGTGGAACTCAATTGTCAACCTCACTTCCACGTCGTGAAACTCAATTGTTAACCTCACTTCCACGTAGTGAAACTCAATTGTCAACCTCACTTCCACATAGTGAAACTCAATTGTCAACCTCACTTCCACGTAGTGAAACTCAATTTTCAACCTCACTTCCACGTAGTGCACCCTGGACTGCATTTTGCATATTAACGAGGCTCTGGCATGTGGACCTACGGCCAGTATAATCCTCTGTAGGACTGTGTGTGTATTGTCCTTTGTTTTGTCCTTATATGTGCTGAGTGCCCCTTTACATCCTCAGCTTTTAACCCAGTTAAGGATATTTTAGTCCTCACACGCTTGCTTTAAAGGGTAAGGGGCTGGGTCCCGTATAATATAATGTAACGGGTGCAAAATAAGGTAAGTGCGACGCACCATAATTTTTAATTCAATCAAATAATCACAACAGAGGATGTGTGGATCACGCCGGTGGTGTGCCCAAAGAGGGGTGGGTTGGAGGGGGTCAAAGTCCCCCTTTCTCAGTTTTTTCCTAAAAAAAAGTCAAAGGCTAAGAAAGATGACAATAAGGACTGACTACTAAGTAAACGTAAGCCCGCTTCGAAAATCCTGAGCACGCCTCTGGGTCAGACATGTATTTAGAAATATATTTGGGAGCGATCCGAACCAAGTGTTCCAGAAATAATAATACCAATGTTTAAATCAACACGTAAATATAATTTATAAGTGTATTCATAATATGTAGATTAATTAATTGTGCATTGTCATTATTACATGAAAAGGTATAAATAAGGTTTAAGAATAGACACATAACAGCACATATTCATTATCTAGCTTACGTGTAGTTACGATCGCCAAAAGTTGTGTAAAAATTACTCTCCTGGCAAGGAAATTAATGTCAGGAAGATAAAGAATTGAATATTTATTGATTAACAAAAAAGACTGTCAGATCCAGTTGACGACGCTACACACACATCAAACGTGCAAACGAAGCACCGACTTGGATAAAACAAATGGCTGTACCATGGATCTTTGGAAAAGTACTGCGCTTTTTAAATTGTTGTGCACCAGCTAGAGACGGCAACAAAAATCTGGATTTCAAATTATCCGCTTCCGATGCAACGAATATAATCTGAATATCCGAATAACCGGATAGTACAGATATGATGAAGGATTTGTAGAAAATCCGTAGTGAAGAATGAACGTGACGAATAAGATAATATGTGGATACCTGTAAAACAGATAAACGATAAAACTGTCCGGATAATGCACACATTCCGATATCCGGACATTTCGGATATCAGAATATCCGATATCCGGATTTGACCATCCCTAGCGCTACGGCAAGGACACACCAATTGCCTGATTTCTGTCGGGATTCCAAGACGTGAAGGTAAATGCCGCCAAAACCAGGTTCCCGCCCTTTTGCTTGCGCGAACCTGAGAGAGAGCGGTCGCCATTACTTTTGCGAACTTCGGGGCGAAATCCATCATCGCTTCGAACCGCAGAGCATTCTAGACGCATGTATTTTATCTTCACACCTCCTACACGCGCGGTTGACGCCTGAATGACACTTGAAGAGTCACGCACCAAGAAGAGGGTGGAAAAACACTCGGGGAAAAGAACAATACCTTCTTCTTCCTCACCTTTCGATCAGCGTCCACTTACAAGTCGACCTCTCCAGTCACTCAGAACAGCCTCGCAGCGGTGCCAAAGTAAACGACGGAGCGCCAATAGAAATCGTTGCTAAATAAGGGCCAATTAGCGCCTTTGGTATTTTTGAACGGCGGCCTGAGGATTAAGAAAACAACTCCTACTCGCATTTGGCCTCTTATCCCAATCTCAACAGTGCGATCATATTAAGACTACGTTTCCGTTATACGTAGGGTTGCTACATGTCATAAGTGAAAATCCGGGATGCCGTTGACCGGAATCCTGTTGTGTGTGTGTGTGTAGGGGGGACTGGACCTGATAAAGTATGTGTGAACCATAATTATTATGGACGGTCTCATTATCATGTCTCTTTTACTCTTTTTAGTAAACCCGCCTCCCCGATGGCGTTGTGGTAACTTTTCGGTGACAGCAGGAAGCTGTCATGTACGGTCCTCATAAATAATAGAACAAAAAAATCACAAATTGGGGGCAAGAACACAAAAATACTGATGCCGACCTCTGTGGCGAAAACAAAGCAAGGGTCCAGGCTTCGAATCCCGTCCTGGGCATGGCTGCTCTTTGTATCTCCTAATCAGTCATTCTATTCTTCGCGAGCCAAAAGTAATAGAAAAGCGAAATAAAATAAATCAATCAACAAAAGTACTGACTTCAATGACAATTTGTAAACAAAATTGATTAATTACATACACACTGGGGTGAACTGGCTTTTAGTAACAATGCTGACTTTTGTCCACCACTCCACATTGCTAGCAATGAAATTGTTGTGGTTATGTGCTAGGGAAAGAATGTTGAGATATAGATAAGATGACCAGAGAGTCCCTTTTCTAAGATGTATCCCTTTTTGTGACAATGACTTATCGGCAAAGAATCACTGCAACAATACAGCATTTCTACTACTATATGAACTATGGCATTGTTGACTAGAAATTATTTCACATTTCAATGTCAACAATGTGCCATATTTCTTCTCTTTTTAACTGCAACTAATGCCCCCACTGAACGAGTGTTTTCGTACACGAAAAGGTTTGTGGACAAGTGACAGGAACGCTGTTTCAGTACACAAACTTCGAAAGCTATGTTGATTAATAGGGGGAACATGTGTAAACGTTTTTACAAATGTTACTTGAAAAGAAGGATGTACTGGTGATCAATTCATCGGCAAAATATCAAGAAAGACTTCTAATTCTAAAAGACTGCTTGGTTGGATGCAGTGCATGGAACCATAATATGTGTTATTTACACAGTATGTATTTAATTTTCAAACATAATTAATTATGATGAAGCAGTTTCTACCTAGTCTTACCATAAATACTGTCCCAAAGTTTTAAGTAAATTGACACAAAATGCTGAGAGATATTGTAATATCCTAAGAACATTACTGAAATGGATGCATGACACATCAAAATCACAAATCAATATTCATAATGGCCGCCCTTAGCACACACACATTCCGTAAGTCTTTGTGGCCACGCATCAATGGAATTACGCAACACATCGACTGGAAAATGAGCAACTGCCTTCAGAAGAGGCCGACCGCTTTAAACTTTCAATATTGGGATGTCTCTTCTTGCAAGCCATCTCCTGAAGCTTGGACCACAATTTGTAGTCCAAAGAGTATAGGTCCGGACTTGCAGAAGGCAAATCTGAAGTGGAAATGAAGTCTGGAACATTTGCTATGAGGGCACGCTCCATTTCTGTGAAAAAGGGGTCAAAACATCAGCCAAAGTGTAACAGGGGACAGTGCTTGAGAGACTAGTCAAGAATCTCAACAACACCCTCTCCCATGGGCAGAACTGGAGCTTCCAGCAGGATTCAGCCCCAACATATGGAGCCCGAACAACACAGCAGTGGCTGGAGGCAATTGTACCAGACTTAATTTCCACTTCGGATTGGCCTTCTGCAAGTCCGGACCTATACTCTTTGGACTACAAATTGTGGTCCAAGCTTCAGAAGATGGCTTGCAAGAAGAGACATCCAAATATTGAAAGTTTAAAGCGGTCTCTTCTGAAGGCAGTTGCTGATTTTCCAGTCGATGTGTTGCGTAATTCAATTGATGCGTGGCCACAAAGACTTACGGAATGTGTGTGTGCTAAGGGCGGCCATTATGAATATTGATTTGTGATTTTGATTTGTCATGCATCCATTTCAGTAATGTTATTAGGATATTACAATATCTCTCAGTATTTTGTGTCAATTAACTTAAAACTTTGCGACAGTATTTATGGTAGAACTAGGTATATTTATTTATTGAGAGAATTTCAGATATAGCACGTAGCCATTTTACACTGAAATCATGAACAATGAAAAGAACAGAAATATAAATAACAAAATAGCACAAAGGACTAACATACATAAATACGTCAGCACTTGATGGGAGGGCACTGTATTGAGTGGGAAGTCTATTTAAGAGCGATCTAATTTGAATTTCCAGTCTAGGCTTTTCTGTGTAAAATAGATCTGTGTTACGTGTTGGGCACTCGAAAGTGAAGTTCCTGGATGAGCGTGTTGGAACGGATTTTGCCATTGGCAATTTTGTACAAATGAAACCAAGGAATATTAATGTGAGAGCAAACAGTGAAAGAATCCAGCAAGTGGATAGCTTCAAGTACCTCGGATGCACTATAAGCAGTGACATGAGCTGCAAACAAGAAGTGAAAATGAGAATCGCAATAGCAAAAGAAACTTTCAATAGAAGAAAAAACGTTTCTTGTGGACCCATGGACACAGGTCTAAGGAAGAGATTAGTGAAATGTTTTGTGTGGAGTGTAGCACTATACGGTGCAGAAACCTGGACGTTGAGAAGAAATGAAGAGAAACGACTCGAAGCTTTTGAAATGTGGACATGGCGAAAAATGGAGCGTGTAAAATGGACGGACAAGGTAAGAAACGAAGCCGTACTGAAAAGAGTTGGTGAAAAAAGATCTATACTGGAGACCATCAAGAAGAGGAAAAGAAACTGGTTAGGACACTGTCTAAGAAGAAACTGCCTGCTAAGAGATGCCTTGGAGGGAATGGTTGAAGGAAGAAAAGTCCGTGGAAGAAAGAGATATCAGCTTATGGACGATATTAAATTAACTGGGTCGTATGCTATTACGAAGCGTAAGGCAGAGAATAGGGAAAGCTGGAGATTGCAGTGAAAAACCTGCCAATTAGGCAGAAAACAATGAATGATTGAAGTCAGTCAGTAAACGGCGCTGACAGGGAGTTTTAAAATGTGGAGATTTTGGCTTCCCGCTTTTCCTTCTGGAAAACATGTAAAATGTCCCGTTTTGTTGTTCTGAAAATCTGGTCAACTTAGCTACACACTGTCCCGGGTATCACTGGAGAAGGCGAACGAAATCCAGTCTCTGCGCAAGTAACAAGGACAGGGTATACAGATAAATAGAATAAAGCTTGCATTGAATTGGATTTGAATTTTTGGTGTTAAGTCAACTTTATCCACAGTAAGGCTAATCAGGACTGGACCTACAGTTTAAAGTGGGATACGAAACATCTGTGCAATGAGACTACACCGGAGTATTTTAGAATAAAGCAACAGCCTAGACCGACATGCACTATTCCACCCTATTTTGCTGCCTTGGAGGAAGAGTTTAAGCAGCCATAATCTCCCGTCCATTGGTCATTCCAAAATTTTACAGCACCGAGCCTTGTCCAGGAGTCGCCCTTCTTTAAAGAAAGTCCGCTGGGGGAAACTTGGCAACGGCGACCCTCACGACGACGCTTCAAGTTAATAAAAACCCAAAACAATTTTTATACTCCTTTGTGAGCCGTGTGAAAGGCCATTGTTGACACATGACTCAATAATTTCCCGGTCCCCATCTTCCTAACTTATTGCTGTTCCAGGCCTGTCTCTCTTTTCCAGCAATGCACGTGTGGATGCATTTGGGTTCGGTGCAAGGCAATTCACAACAGTGTTGCCAACTACATGCGCTTCTTACTAACTGTAAGCATGTACGAATTATGCCATGTCGGTCAAACTGAACTCTTTAATTATACTAGAAAATCTAATTTGTAGTTTTAGTAAAAGAAAGAAAGGTTGAGCTAACGTTTAAAATTGCAGAACGTTATTTTTTAAAAAAATGTATGTAACTTATTTTCATTCCAAAAACTTTATTAATTAGTACATTAAGATGTTGCGAGAAACAATAACAAAGCTGAAAAGAAGAGGCGAAACTCACAGCATCCATGAAAGTTCCCGGGTTCGAATCCTGGCCTGGGCATGGATGTTTGTAAGGACCCATTCATCAATTACATCATCACTCAACCCCATCTTCGCAAATTAGCCAAAAGTGGCACAAGAAGCGAAGTCAAATAAAGCACTCAATCAATCAATCGGTGCAGCAGCTGAATGAAGTGCCAGGAGAAGAAAAAGTTAGATGTTGCAGAGAAGTGCAAAGTAGAATTGGAAAAACTGAACACAATTTGTGATATTCTTGATGGTCGAAATTATTTTCTTGACGATACGAATCCGGTTACAAAAGCCCGTTTCATGTATGGTTTAATTACTTATGTCAAAGTAGAGAGATCATTTTCTGTTATGAAAAGGCATTCTTTAATCAAGGCAAGAAAGGAAAAGTAAAACATGTTATTTCCATGTAAATTTCAACCTTCTGAACGAAATTATAGATATAAGTGACTTGTCACTTTTTTCGGTTTATTGTGCCTATTTATGCCATCTTGCCTGACCATTTTAACCAAAAATGCCTGAACTTTCCATGCTCTACTTTCTATTGGTCTAGATCACGGAGACCTAACTTTTTTACGTTCGCACCCTTGGAAATGAGATTAAAAACTTGTGGCACCATTGTTAATTCTTTTCAATTTTTGATCTTAAATCGAAGTGGAATATGTTATCAGCAACAAGTTAAATTTATTGTCAAATAATTACCTGCTCCAGTACTAATGTTATTCATTTTTTGAAGATTATATAAGGAAGAAACACCAGAAAAGAAAATGTTTGGTATCAGACCTTGCAGTTGACAATGAAACACGCATATCGTCCTCAAGGTATAGTCCGATTACTTTCAAAACATCTCCAGCTTCCTGTGCGAGTCCAGCAAGCGAGCCTACCAACAATGTAGCGCGTGAGCGGGAGAGTTAGCGATAGGTGCTGGGCTGAGATGACGTCAGCGGCTCGCTTCTTGATTGGAGTGTTCGGACCTTTGGACTCGCTCCCAAGCTGCAAATGCAGAACAGCCAGAGATGTTACGAAAGTAATATCACTCTAACACAGTCTATTTCTTGCTTTGGATTTCATTGTTGCCGTAGCAGAAAAGGCTTGCTGGCACAAATATGGAGTTGAAAAGGGCAAAAGTACCGTGAAACGGGGTAATTTCGTACAGATTTTGGCATATTCTAATGTGCCGTGCAAAATCCGTGGCGAGCAACAACACGAAAATTATACGCGAGGAACACTTTGTTCCTTATAAATGTACTGAAGAAATAGCGAACAAATTTCAAAATATTAGGGGTGGGGGCAAATACGTCAGCATTTTCGTAACGAAGTTACATCTCTGCTTACTTTCCTAGCAGGTCAAAATTACCCCCATCAAGGGGTAAGATCGTCAAGCAAAATTGTATGAACTGCAAAACATATCCTCTTGTCAAAGTAGTGACGCTTGTGTGTCTTTTATTCTTATATTATTTTAATTTTTTATTAGTTTTTAAACATTGAAATTTTACAACGTGTTTGAAAAAAAAACAAGTTTCAGCACATGTATCATAAGTAAGGCTCGGAAGTTGAAGACCTAATAATTGCCAAAAAAACTAAAAATATAAAAAAAAAGAACCTAAAAACGGAAAAAAGGACGTATAAATGTGATCCAAATTAATTAATAACTTCAGTTTTAATTACGTATTTAATGAATAGAAAAATACAAAATTCTGGTGGTATGGAACACACACTGCGAAAAAACTATATGAATGAAACGCATCTTCTTTCAGTCCAAAAATGTTTTTCTCTCGTTTCAGGGATGGTTCAAATATATTTATTTAATTTCTTTACTACAGAAAGGATGTTTAAGAGGTGATGACGATTTGAATTGAGAATGGGCAGTAAGAACGTAGTCGAAAGAAGGTGAAGTTGCAAAAAAAAGCTGTTAAGACCTTAAAAAAGGCTAAAAAAGGACCAATAAGCCAAAAATCAACGAAAAAGGCAAAAAAGGACAAATAAAACCCACCTTTTTCTGTCCTACAATGACCCAAAATGAACATATATTATGTTGAGCCTCGTCTTCGGACACTAGAAAGAAAAAGGATATTTCCTCAACTTCCGAGCCATAGTCATAAGGAAACAAAAAGCAAGGTGTTTCGGTACAAAACACAGACAATACAATCACACACGTCATGCCTCTTATGACGAAGTTCCTCCGTATGACGGTACGTTAATTGTTTTGTAATTCCACTTAATATTTCTTTTGCCAACTTGCTAATACTATTTTATTCTCGGTTTTAGTTTTCTTTTAATTTATCCCTAAAACATCTCGTGGCATCCCGGTTGGGAAGCACTGGTTTAGACTGCAAGTAAATACAGGGTAGAGCAATTCGACATTTTTCCGAGTACGGAGGAAGAAACACTGCTAGCAGCCGTGTTGCAGTATGACAATTTGGGCCCATGAATAGGACACTGTCAAATGAAATCCTCAGTGGGCGGAGTGAAGCCTGTCATAAAACAGCGCCCCGTTCACAGGGGCCCCCATTCAGCGGACAATTTGCGAATTACCTCGGCTATTACGTCACCAAACTTGTGTTCTTCTTTTTCTCCCCCCCCCCTCTCCTTTACAACTGCAGCTGGCCGTGAATGGGGCAGGGAAATGCGACACGGGATGCAAAAACTGGTTCTCCCCTGCATTAGCCTGCACTGTGGGAGCACTTGGGATGCATAATGCGGTGGAATCTTGCCTAATTAAGAATCGACAACAAACCCGACTACTCTCCCCTCCCCCTTTCTGTGCTTCTCCATTCACATCACGTCATCTCCCTCCGAGATCCCGGCTCCTCCGTTGAAGTGTTGTTTCTGGCCCAAAGGTAATTTCCCTGTCGATTTTTTTAAAAAAAATCCCTTTTGGAACATAAAAATTTTCACTTTCACAAATACAAAAAACTTCAAAAACATTTGTTGAGTGTTTGTCGCGAGGTTTTGATCTATGAAGCGATTTTAGGGTATGTACGATAAATGCCAATTTACGTAGCACTAAATTGGTACTGTCAGATTAAAAATTAGATACACTTGGTTTGGATTCCAATTAAAAATTAACCAGTAGACTTACATAAAAACGAGTTCCGTAAGCAATCTTTTTATCTAGTAGGCTATGTCTTCGGTTTTTATCGTCGTGATAACAAAACAGTTCCGTTTTTTGTTGGTTTTGCAAACGATTGCTTTCTTTGAAATTCTATAAATAAAAAACGTGTGGCCAGTTCGTCATGAAATTATAGAACGGTGCAGGCAGAAAGGTTTTTAACTCAATTCTTAATTTTCAGGTTTTCAAAATTGGTGAAAAAACCGTGAAAAAACTTTTTCTTAGGATTGAGTACAAATACGACCTTGGTCTTGTTTTGAAGCTCTTTGCATCTGTTTTCAAAGTCCATTATCATTGTCAATTCACATTGCGAAACCGATTTTATACAGATTTGTTATTCAACGGAGTAAATATGTACGTGGAACACGACACCGCATGCACTGACTGGTTAATATTTAATTAGGGTCTATGAGTAGTACCCATATGAGTAGAGCATATGAAACGATTTTAGAGGATGCAAAGCAATTTTAGCACCAAATTAGGCGATTTGTGAATAATTTTATGAGTGAATGTCGCAAAGAATTTGATTGGTATGTTATTTGGGAGCGGATAAAACTTGAGCTTGGACTATGTTCTTCATTTGCTTCCTTTTTATTATACATTGAATAACAAAATTTAGATTTATCTTCATTCCTAACTAATAATCTTATACTTGAAAGTTCTCACACTTCTCATTTTAATTAATCAGCCGAGTTCAGAATTGAAATGAAAGACAATATTTCAGTTGCTTATACTCCACTAGAAGAGGAAAAACCTTGTAGTGCATTAATGCATGACGCCTAATTTCCAGTTTCTTGCACATTTTTCGATGTTTTTCCCATTTTTCCCTTTCCTGTAATTTTCGGATCCAACACTGCTCCGTTGCCAGGATACTTCTAGAAATATTATTGTCATTACGTCCTCGACGCAGTGTTGCCTTGGCGCAGGGGTAATTCAGTTCCGGAAGTTGTTCCCCCCCCTAGAAAAAGTCTACATTGGAAGGAAATTGTTTGTTCACTTTGTTCATAGCAGGCATGTCACCTAGAAATATTTTGAGGGGGGAGGGTCCGAACCGTTTGAATTTAAATAATAATTTTATATTTGTATTATATAATTATGCATGAATAGTTAAAAAGACAGTAGTGCATTAGGCAAACCACTAAGCTGCGGAGGCTGGAGTACAGCAGTTCGTACCCCGCTTAAAAATATCCTAATAATTCGGATAATTAGAATTTCGGATATCCGGGCATCTGGATAATCCATATATCCGGAAATCAGAATATTCGAATATTTGAAATCCGATAGAAAATTAACCGGATTTGGCCATTCCTAGTTTCTGGTGTGTTAATTACAAAAGGGGAAAAAAATGTTTGAGAGGGAAAGTTTTACTGCACAAGGGAAGCAACACTGCCTCAGCCTGTTTCGTTGATTCCTTTTGACAGCATCCCTGCAGTCGCTGATATCTCCAGCGAGGTGAGAGATTCCCATCATATGAGTATAAAACTTTGTGCATTGATGCAAATCTCTGCTTTCCTCTCCAGAGCGACGAGAGAAGGTATCATCAGCAAATATTACAAAACATTTCCTCCCCCACCCCCTTTCCCTCCAAAGATTCTTTTCAAGAAATGTTTAAGAATCTCGCCGCTATATGTCTACTACCAACGCGGGGGCATGAAGGGAAATGACGATCCTCGAAATGTTTCGTAAAGAGTACAAGATTGAATCTTTGCGAGCGAAAAAAAAAAAAAGATTTCTACGAAAAATATGCATGTCAATTCTTGGTAGCCATGTGGAAAATGTAAACCCGTGATTTGAAAATTCACCGACAACTCAACGCTTCAGTTCGATCTCCCAGGACACTCGCTGCACACATTTTGGCCAATTTTTATCCCGGTATGAATCTTTTCTCATGTTTGGCAGCCATATTTTCAACATGGCGGACGAAATCCACATTGGGTTTCAGTACGGTGTCTAGGCCATAATATCCACACATTTCTGCCAAAAGGATTGTATTTCCCGTCAACTTTATGCTCGATTTTCGTTAAGTAACATTATTGAGTGTAGCATTACTGAATTCTTATTACGAATGTTCAACTGTTTCGGATTCGCTTCTATTTAACTTTCCTGCACAACTTGGAATAGATTGATTGAAGCATTCTCTGGTATCGTGGAGTGTCATTCATTTGTTTGCAGTGATTGGAATTTCAGCTAGAGGGCTCTGTAATCAATTGAAGAAGTCCTATTTGGCGGGTGTTCGAAATGCGCTTGTTACTAGTGGAGCTGGTGAAGTGTCGTATTTTTGCAAACTGTGTTTGTTATTGATAGTTTGGTTATGTCATCATTATTTGGGAGTATTCTGGTCTTCTAGGGGAAAAAATGGGTACAAAGTATGACATTTGTCATGGCTTTACATAAGGATGGTCATTTTCAGAGATACGCCCTAAATTGGGTGAGACAACTTCAAGCGCATAAACAGATATATATATATATATACACACACGTATAATGCCATTAAATATATGCCAATTATTAAATAATTAAATCTAATATATAAAAATGGATGTGTGTGTTTGTTTGTTCCGGCATAACTCTCGAACGCCTGGAGCGATTTCAACCAAAGTTGGTACACGTATCACTTGCAATCTGGAAAGAAATACAATGGGGGTAAGACACCTCTGGCACCCCTGCGGGTGGGGGTGGGGATAGGTGACATGTAAAAATAATCGAAAACGACCGATATTAGTGTGGAATCCATAGTTTTCGGGGTCGCCAAGATGAATAGTGACACTCCCAATGCCATTCAACTCCAAGGAACCTCTGGCACCCCTAGGGGTTGGGGTTGGGTATGGGGTGACACGTGAAACAACCGATAATAGTGTGTAAAATCATAGTTTTCGGGGTCGCTAAGATGAATACTGACACTCCCAATGCCGTTCAACTCCAAGACACCCCTGGCGGTGGGGGTGGGAAGAGGGTGACATGTAAAAATAATCGAAAACGACCGATATGAGTGTGGAATCCATAGTTTTCTGGGTTGCTAAGGTGAATAGTGACACTCCCAATGCCGTTCAACTCGAAGTTCATTTTGCACTATAGTTTGAATTCATTATTTTTCTGTCTTAATAGAAGATTGGAATAAATAAATACCCGGGCAACGCCGGTCTATCAGCTAGTTATATTATAAAATATACAATTTATTATATCGACTGCCCTTCATTTCAAATTAGATTGCAATTTGAAGATTTCAATATACTACTAATGCTTTAAACAATGATTTGCGTGATTAGGGGGAGTGGTAAAAATGAAGAGACATTAAGAATATAATAGTTTCCTGTGTAAAATTCACATCTAAAAGCTAATACGTGTTATATTTATATACTTTGCGGTAGCTGGCTGCCATAATATTTCCGTACAGTTTATTCGACTGGCTACACTGCAGGATTACGTCATCATGTTCATATTTTATTGTCAGGAAATTACGAGCGCTCTCCTATAATATTTTCGAAAGGAGATGTGGGATTCCATCCTAATGCAACGATTACAGCTCCTTTGCCTTGTAATGTCGGAAACTTACGACCCGAAGTCATCCCCATGTACAATTTCTCCTAAAGCAAGGAGGAAACACGCTTCGTTAGGGAGTCATTTCAAATCCCTCCAAAGGATAATGCCGGGATTCGCAGAACCATATATTCCCCCTGCTTCCCCTTCGCATACAGGGCAGCTTGTATCGCAGGGCTTGGAACGAGACATTAGGATGGAAGAATGGGAATATACTGCCTCTCCAAGCAAAGGTCTGTGCAATTTGCTCCATGAAATCCGAGCGTTGAGGGTAAGAAGAGACTGGGTGTTATCAAGGAGGCACTTCGATCTCTCTTAAGTCGCTATCCGTAGAAGGAGTTTTGTAAGTTGCGTGGAACTCTGTTGGTGATTTCTAACCCTTTTGTCTCTTACGATTGTGCTTACGCTGCTTGTACGATTGTGCTAGCGCTGCTTGTACGATTGTGCTCACACTGCTTGTAATATTGTGCTCACACTGCTTGTAATATTGTGCTCACACTGCATGTAATATTGTGCTCACACTGCTTGTAATATTGTGCTCACACTGATTGTACGATTGTGCTCACACTGATTGTACGATTGTGCTCACACTGATTGTACGATTGTGCTCACACTGCTTGTACGATTGTCCTTACAATGCTTGTACCATTGTCCTTACAATGCTTGTACCGATTATGCTTAAGCTGCTTGTAATATTGAGCTCACACTGATTGTACGATTGTGCTCACACTGCTTGTACGATTGTGCTTACACTGCTTGTACGATTGTGCTCACCCTGCTTGTACGATTGTGCTCACACTGCTTGTACGATTGTGCTTACACTGCTTGTACGATTGTCCTTACACTGCCTGTACCGATTGTCCTTACAATGCTTGTACCGATTGTGCTCACACTGCTTGTACGATTGTGCTCACACTGCTTGTACGATTGTGCGTACACTGCTTGTACGATTGTGCTCACACTGCTTGTACGATTGTGCTTGCAATGCTTGTACCGATTGTGCTCACACTGCTTGTACGATTGTGCTCACACTGATTGTACGATTGTGCTCACACTGATTGTACGATTGTGCTCATACTGCTTTTACGATTGTGCTTACACTGCTTTTACGATTGTGCGTACACTGCTTGTACGATTGTGCTCACACTGCTTGTACGATTGTGCTCACACTGCTTGTAATATTGTGCTCACACTGATTGTACGATTGTGCTCACACTGATTGTACGATTGTGCTCACACTGATTGTACGATTGTGCTTATACTGCTTTTACGATTGTGCTTACACTGCTTTTAATATTGTGCTCACACTGATTGTACGATTGTGCTTATACTGCTTGTACGATTGTGCTCACACTGCTTGTACGATTGTCCTTACAATGCTTGTACCGATTGTGCTCACACTGCTTGTACGATTGTGCTCACACTGATTGTACGATTGTGCTCACACTGATTGTACGATTGTGCTCACACTGATTGTACGATTGTGCTTATACTGCTTTTACGATTGTGCTTACACTGCTTTTACGAATGTGCTTACACTGCTTGTACGATTGTGCGTACACTGCTTGTACGATTGTGCTCACACTGCTTGTACGATTGTGCTCACACTGCTTGTAATATTGTGCTCACACTGCTTGTAATATTGTGCTCACACTGCTTGTAATATTGTGCTCACACTGCTTGTAATATTGTGCTCACACTGATTGTACGATTGTGCTCACACTGCTTGTACGATTGTGCTCACACTGCTTGTACGATTGTGCTCACACTGCTTGTACGATTGTGCTTACACTGCTTGTACGATTGTGCTCACACTGCTTGTAATATTGTGCTCACACTGATTGTACGATTGTGCTCACACTGCTTGTACGATTGTGCTTACACTGCTTGTACGATTGTCCTTACAATGCTTGTACCGATTGTGCTTACGCTGCTTGTACGATTGTGCTCACACTGCTTGTACGATTGTGCTTACACTGCTTGTACGATTGTGCCTACACTGCTTGTACGATTGTCCTTACAATGCTTGTACCGATTGTGCTTACGCTGCTTGTACGATTGTGCTTACGCTGCTTGAAGTCTTGGTAGAGTGTACATGTAATGAACAATGACTGTACATCGCTGCACAACTTAAATTTGCACAAACATAAGAAAAAACGAATTGGAGTTCTTTAATTTGTAACATTTGTAATTTAAGTAACCGCGGTGGTCTAGTCGGTAGGCGCCAAGCGGGAGACCCCGGTTCGATCCCCGGGATGGATGATCGAAGGTCGGAATTTTTCCGGCCTTATCCCCGCATAAAGCGGCTCACCCAGCCTCAAATCAATGGGTACCTGGACGCAACCCTGGCGCCTAGTTGAAGAATGTGTGAAGCCCTACCCCCCACATCCCCTGAATGTACCTTCGTGGTATGTTGATACATGCACGAGGAACTTTACCATAGCGCTTTCGAGGTAATGTTTATAAGGGAAAGTTACTTGTGTTTCATGATATCTATCAGCATCCAACTGTTGTTGATGCTCTTTAGGATACCCTGTACATTATATATATATACCGGGTGTCCCAAAAGTCCGGTCTCATAGGAGAGTGAAACATTGAAAAAATGACAACTTCTTGCAGGTAAACGAATGTAGATGAAATTGATGCCAGGGATTGAACCTAGACTATGCAAGAGAAAGCCGAAATTGTGATTCTGCATGCCTCAGGTCTCTATGGCAATAACAATGCAATCTTACGCAATGTACAAAGAGATTTACATCCTCGTTTCCATACTTGCAGGGCTCAAGAACAATTAGAAGAATGTTGCCGTAAAGCTTTTCCTACCTGAAACAAAGGCTATATTATCAATATTCACCATTCATCACTTCAAGACTTTCCCTATGAGACCGGACTTTTGGAACACAATACGCGTGTGTGTGTGTGTAAAATTCCCTTCCCCGCAGAAAATGTGCAGAATATAACGTCTTCACAGCAGAGGCAAGTTTGCGGAAGACCAACATCTGGTTTCCCCGCACCTTCACATTATTTTTGGTCCGAAATTCCTGCCCGCGATCCAAGATATGCCTTAAATTAGCTGGACCCCAAGGAACAAAGTCTGTTGGCAAAAACACGCGAGACGGGTCCCACCTGGCCGCTCGCATATGATGCCCAAATCTTTTTTATCTCGCTCGGCGCGGGAAGCCAAAGGGAGAGTGCCTTAACAGTGTTTACTTTCGGCTTTGAAACAATGATCGCGTCTGTTTTGTTTTGTAGGTCAACAAGGGTAAACGGAAATTAATTTGGCGTAATAGACGTGGATGGGAAAACAGGGATTCCCCTTTATCAGGTGTCTTTTCCCGGAAAAGGAGGGTTTCATACAGTGGGTGCCTAGGCATTTCCAAAGGGGGTTTACGTATACTCATTTGAGTAGTCAGTACTCATTTTACCATCTTTATCTGCCGTTGACGTTTTTCTTAAGGAATACTGGAGTTATGACTTGGGAGCGGAAGTTGATGAAATGTCATCTTTTTTCTGACATCTCGGACACGATGCTCATTAAATATACACAATATTACACTTCATCTAGAACCCAAAAAAGGTAATTTTAATAAAGTGCATTTTTTTTGCCAATTTTCCGTCATTTCTCGCAATATTCGGTGTGTATTCTTTCGTCATATTTTGTCACTTCTTTCATTTTGGTAATATTCTTGAGTCTTTTCACCAAGGCGAACATAGGCCTATATCTCGCAGGATTGCAATTTACGAGCAAAAGAAATGCTGAACTGGTGACAGTCTTTGTTGTGTCGGGGGGAGCCAGCATGTGTCCGTCTGGGGCAAACTGGGAAATTAATGTATTTTACACCAATTTATTCAGTGTATACGACTTTTTCATTTAATTGTTTTAAAATTATTCGGTTGTTTCTATTGGAAATCCTCGTTGCATATTTTAATTGAATGTGCATGTGATATAATTTGGTGCCTTCTTTTTAAAGCACGATTGCATTTTGTTTGATTTCCTTTACATTTCAATTTTTAACCTGAAACTAACAAATTTAATGGTCATTTTTTGCATTTTTACGTCATTTTTTCCCATTTTTTAAAAATACATTCTATAGGTCATATATCTATATTTTTTAGGTCATCAACTTCCGCTCTCTAGTTATGACCCACACCAATCCCCCTTTGGGAACGCCACTGGTTTCATACCCTGTAAGATTATACTTTCCACCCCAAAGGGTCGAAAATACAGACCTAACTGATCTAAACAGTCAAAATAACGGCTTAATTACAAACGAATTGCAGTCTACTAACGATTTATTAGTTTAAAAGTTAAAATGCATTTTATATTAATAAATATGAATGTCTTAACGTCTAGTTAACTAGCCACGGTGGTACGGCGTCTGATCGCCACGCGGGAGACCCGGGTTCGATTCCCAGGGGGCGAGTGATGTAAAGTCGGAATTCTTCCGGCCTTGTCCCCGCATAAGTCGCCTCTGGGGCTCACAGAGCCTCTACGCAATGGGGAGAGGGGTAAAGGCTGCCGGAGCGTGATGCTGATCACATCGCCTCCAAAATATGACTATCCCAACATCCCCTAAATGTGCCTTCATGGCTATGAGCACGGGGAACTTTACCTATGTCTTAACGTACTGTTATTCTTCTTGTGTGTGGAGGTGTGTCTTGAAGGAATCCTGGAAACAGCAGAAAATATCTACCAAGATGCTAGAATTTTCAAGCCCTAACAAGTGAACGTGCAATCTTAATGTTAAAGGTCCATGGTCTGTTGCTAAGTGCGCAAGTTGCTTCGTAAACAGCTTATTTCGAGAGACCGGAAGCACCGTGGCATCGGTCAACCTTTCCCTTTCCCGAATCGCTTGGCACAGTGTCCCGCCAACGTCACCGCGCCGAACAGCCTTGGCACATCGAGCGACAAGCCTTCATAGCGCGTCTGCATATAGATAGGGTTCTCATATTCACTTTCTAGGTTAATCGCAACGACGAGGATGAATGTTTAACCTTAAACAGCCAATGGGTCATATATGACCCATAGAAAGTATAGGCGAAAACAGCCAATGGGTCATATATGACCCATGGTGCCGATTACAACATTCACGTGCTTTTAGGAGCTTCATACTTGTATGTGAGGTTGTAAACGCTGACAGATGTTGAGATAAGACTTTGAAATGTCACGTGGAAGAAAACCCACCCCCTCCCCCTTCCTCTAATATGCAAATTAGCTATTTTTAGCCAAAATGCAGGATTGTACATATTGCATCATACTTCAGCGTGTATGAGGACTAAGGACTTGAAACAAGTTTCACTTTGTTGCAGAAGGTCTATTCTTTGAAAAAAAAAAATGCAAAAGTTTGCGCCCTTTTTCCAAAATAACGGGAGAAGAGGGAGCAAACGCCAGATTTTTTTTCACTGAAATTTGGGGACTTGGCCCCTCCCAACCCCGTTTTTCTCACTTGGGCTTTCTAAATTGTACAGGGTCGCGTGCTCCGATGTTTTTGCTTTCAAACAAAGTTATCCGAAGTAAATTGCTCAAATAGTCTCAGAGATATAACGTTTTTCTGAAATAAGTGTAAAAAATTAAAAATCTCGCGCAAAGGCCGCGGCGAGAGAGGGGTTACTTTCGAAAACCGGCTCGGCTGTTTAAAGGTTAATCAGGATTCGAACCCAGGAGTTCAAATGCACTTCGCTTACAGCCACAATAACAAATCCAGAATTCATGACTTCATTTCTGGACCATTTTTTCGTTGACCTTTATTTTTTCTACCCCTATAGGTAAAGTTGGAAATTAGCAATTAAGAAAATAAATATTTATTTAATGACACACATCTACCAAATGGCCAGTTAAGATGAAACCTGAAGTTATATTTAACAAGAGAATTAGACTCGTTTTATCTATTAATGCATTCTGGACTGTATTTGGCAGACAAGCGAGGCTCTGGACTCACAGCTGCTATAATCTTATGTTGGGCACGTGTTGTCGTTTCTACATAATTGTGATTACCCTTTCATCCATCTTATTTACCACCTTTCATCCTCATCTTTGCGATTAGCCAAAGGGGCAGAAAAGTGAAGTAAAATAAACGAAAACGATCAATCAGTCATTGTGATAGCAAAAATGCTTGACCACAGTATAATTTCTTGACTTTTTTATTGATTTCTTGACCTACGTGTTGATTTCTTTACATTTACGTAACCTTTATGACTGGTACACACTCTGGGTAACCACTAGAGGAGAAGGTCTAAATATGGGCGAAGGTTTAAATATGGGTTTTGGAGTTATCAGCGCTCTCGGGTGCTGCAGCCTGGCGGAGGCTATGGGAACTGGTTATCTGTCAAGGACAAAGGTTGCGGCGCCAATTCGCAAGAGAAAGTGGTGGTTAGTTTGGGCCTTGGACGCTGTTATAGAATTGCGACCTAAGAAAACTTTTTGCAGGTATGTTTTAACTCAGCGTTTTCTGAATTCTCATCTGCTTTGTATAGGTTATGATATTAGCGGCAGATAAAACAAATGTGGGCTTTTATAATGCCATGATTTGTTTGTGAAATATATACCACAGAGAGCGAAAATAAATTGAATTAGAAAAAATAGCGTGATGGTCTAAATATGGGCTATGACATGAGGTGTAATGCTGAGATCACATTTTCAACAAATATTTGGATGTTTTTCTTAATTTTGATTTTTCCCATTCCGCGTGATTTTCAAAACAACAGATTATTCATAAATATGAATTTTATAATGTTTGCGATAAATGACTGTTCTTTTTTAAATTTTAATTTCTTTTTGTGATATTGCCACTAGTAGCCCATATTTAGACCACAATTTTGAAATACATCATTTTAGCATTTTTTGGAAATTGCTTTTTTTATTAAAAAAAATGGAGAACTTCTATACTTTAGCATTACATTTAAGTATATATTTCATAGATATGCATTTTAAAGGCAGGTGCTTGATATATTAATTTTTTTTGCTCCGAAAATGACAAAATAAAAAGGGGGGCCCATATTTAGAACTTTTCCTCTATGTCGCGGAGGATAGTATTATGGTTATCGTTGCGCGTGGATTGAATGATTTGGTTTATTTTACTTCGCTTTTCTGCCACTTTTGTCTAATCGGGAATATTACACCCTATTCCTATTATATCTAATCCTATTCCTAATCATCATATTCGCGATTTGCGGAAAGTGACAGAAAAGCGAAAATAAACCAAATCGCACGCATATCTGTAACTGGAAACGGTGGCGGAGGATTTTTTTGCTTTAAAGAGAGGGGGGGATACATTATTAATATAATTTCATAACAGGCCACACAGCTTTCAATTTCTAAAGTGAAATATGCATAACCTTGTACTGTCAATGAAAAAAGATTGTTCACAAAAATGAGTTTGAATTTCTTATCTTTAAAAAAAAAACATTATGGTTGCTTCAGAACGATTTCCGAACAGATGACGTTATAGGCTTCATTCCGTTATCTTGCATCATGCTAAACTGTTTTTTTCTTCCTTAAAACGTTATTCGAGAGCACAGATCAAACGAGGCAACACTGTAGTTAATAGCTTTACGGTGGTTTGAATTCAATTGTATTTGGTGCAGGCCCACAGCCAGAATTCTTCTATTTCGGGGATATCCCTTATCAGCAGCCGCCATTTCCTGTTTTAAGTTCACTTTATGCACAGAAAGGCTAATCAGTACGGGACCTACAGTTTAAAGTGGGATCGAATCACTGTATCATGTGCCTCCGCCGGGTATCGAACCCGGGACCCCTTGATTACAAGGCGACGACGTTACCACTACGCCATCGGGGAGGCCCAGCAGCTGCCATCTAAAAGTGAAAAAGTGGGGGTGGGGAGTAGAAGCACTAAAGATGAATTTCATAGTATATTATAACTTATTACACATGTTTAATCCTGCTGATTAAATAACATTAATTACCACTATACACTATTTAAAATAGACATTTGTAGGATTTCTGGGGGGCTCAACCCCCCGAGCCCTCTCCCTGGCTACGTGCCTGAAAGGGAGATAATGTAAATTACTAAAAACGAGTTTCTTTGACCGCCAGAATCTCTCGTGTCGAATTATTTCAGGGGGTGCAACGAGGACCATTCGGATCAAAATGTTTCAGGGGGCCACCGTACCCCCTTCCCAAAATTTGGGGGTGGGTCCCAATGTACATGCGTCATTGAGCACTTATGTACAATCATGCGTGCATATAAACCTACTTCACTGCACAGTATTAGTGGTATCTCTCCTTTTCTGTTCTTATTGGTCGATTCCCACGCCACTGTTTTACGTCAACCGAAACATATTACTTCTACAAACAACTTCACAAAACGCACGATAGAAATTGACCGTCATATCACCTTTAATCTGACCCAATACGCACTGCAAGCAAGAACTCACTGCCCCCGCCATCTAGCGGCAAAATCGCGAACTACGTCGCAATGGGGAGTGCGAAGTGCCACAATCTGCAGACGAAGTTGCAATTTGTCCCACATGGCGCTATTGTAATTTCTTAAATTAACGCACAGAATCTAGTACCAGGTTCGTAGTTTTTAATATCTATATTTCACAGGCAAAAGGGCTTAATCATTGCTAAGGAGCTCTTACACAAGATTTGAGCATTTTCTTCTTTAACTCCATTTAACTTTATAATACGGGGTAATTTTAGTCATGATAATGTCTAAACCAATCAGGATAAATTTCTCAAATTGCCACTGAGAAAAGGTGTTTCTAGAGAACCATTGTTCTGCATGTTGCGGTTTGGCCAAATTTCATGTTTGTGCAAAAAAATAAACTTCTTTCCACTTTCATGAAGAATAATAACTAACACATAGCTGAAATAATAATCTTTGTAGGGCAGCTAGTTTCTCTTCGTTTATAGGATGTTGGACTGTTTTAATTCTGATGAATATGTTAGAACATTCATCCACTTCAGACATATTTATATCTCCAATTAAGTGTATTATAAAATCTGAGTTTGTATGTATAAATATATTTAAAATAATATTTATCCACTTTTCCTCACCAGGATACAACTGATCATGGTGCAAAACCTACTTTATCTTATAGATTTACACTGCTGCAAGAAACTTCACCCCCCACCATAAGGGATATTTCGCACAAAAGTGACAAGCGATACGTTGCAAAATTACAGACCACAGTAGTATGACAGGTTGCACAAGCTTGCATTCAATTGGTCTATTCTCAAGTGACAAGTGCTCTTGCTTCAGCATGCAATCTCCCTTCAACCTTATGTACAGTGGGATCCATGAGTATTGCCCTGCAAATTGTCCATGACGATTTTCATTAATTTTTCTCTCACTTCCTGTGTGTTTTTAAGCGCTGGATTTTTATGTATGCTGGCGCAGAAGTTGTCAACAGCTTGTTTTGAGTTTTCTTTTAATTCTTGAAGCTCTTATTGGGTCAAATAATGTGGACGAACATGGTAATGGACAATTTGCTCGGCAATACTCATTATCCCACTGTACATTATTATCTGCCACATTCGTGGTGGCATTAACCCAGGAAAAACTCCCACTACCCTCCCTAAACTTCAGAATGAACAGTCACTGCTCCTCCATCCAAAACTGAAATTTCAAGACCATATTCAATGACTGTTTCTGAGTAGCAATTATTATTCATCGACTGCCCATCCATGGATTCTTCTTCCAAAAAGTGCCAGGAGAGAGCATACATATCAGCTACACATTAGAAAATATCGCTCCACCCCACCCTGGACTCAACCTACCACCCAACAACCTCCATTGGAACAATGCCTCCAACACTCGTGTAACACCTATCAAATCAGTATTGCGTATCAATCCCTAAGATTGTATGTTTATTTTATTAAGTCTCTCTGAATGCTTCATGTTGACCAGGGCATTCACTTGTTTTTCTCAGCTGTCTCAAGCCTCTTAGGCATGTTTACAATGCATTGTGTTGTGCCATGCAAACCTCCTGAGCATTCAGGAAACAGGTAATACTTCTGGGTTTGGTGTCAGCGGTTTGCATGGTAGCAATTATGATAAACACGATTCGGCGATTCGGCATCGAGGAAGAGCTCGATGGCCAGGGAATATAGAGGTGAGACAAGCTGGGAAGGGACTGGACTTTGGGAATTGAGTTGGTAGAGAGAGGAGGTCAGCAAGACAGGAGGTCGATAGTGGAACAACGCTCTGGTCAACAAATAGGAGAGAAGCTTACAGAGGACTTCGCTATTTTCATTCAGCTAACAGACTTCAGATAGACAGGTAATTATCCTACACCCAGCCATGATACAGGTTCAACGGTTCACAAAATCCAACGAGTTACCATTGTCTTTTCAGTACTTTAATTCCTTTGTGTAATTTGTACCTTTCGCATGCCAAGCAATAACTCGTCATGTCAATGACGAGTGGTCTCATCAAGAGGATGAATGATGAGTAGTTTACATCACCCCATCAGTTAACTGGTACAGATCCCACAAACTTTAAAGTTCGTTACGATTGTTTCATTCAAGGTGCGAGCACCAACTCTTCGATATCTGTTGTCCATCACAACTCTTCACCTAACTATAATGTGTTGTCATTCAATCTCATACGATAATGTAGCAAGACAGAAATATAGAAACAGCACTTTAAATTATTTGACTGCCATTCGTTCTATGTTAATATGCAAACAATCTGTAAAGATGTGATGGTTTCCTTCTATTTTTACATTCACGATCATCATAACATAACAAATATCAATAGAAGTAATGTAAAAAACATAAGTACTTACCAGAAAATTAACATCACAAACAAATTAAATTCATAAACAATATCACAGATTAAGGGAGCTTTCAGATTGACATCACAAGCGACATATAACACCTGTTGTTTGGAAATGAAGCCTCAGTAATAAATGCAACCTTCCAAACTGAAGCAGCATGACAAGCTGCATGTGTTGTTTGTTGCTTGCACGCCAATCGGACTGGGTCATTTCTTAATATTGTGCACAGTGTCACTTTGGCCTATTGACTGCGAGGTGAATGCTTGCTTATAGATTGAAGGGGCTTGTGTCACTCGTCACTTTGGTGTGAAGCTCTTATGTCATGTATCACTCATATCCTGTCATCTGTCACTTCAGTCTGAAAGCTCCCTCACAATAAATCCCACATAATGCAATAAAGAATTAACTGTTAATACTATCACTAAACCTACAAATGCGACAATTCATGAACTGCAAACCTCCCTCTATCCCACAAGGACAACACATTAAATTTGCTGCAACTTACGTATCGTCAGGTGTCAGATGCACTGGCTCATCTGTGAACTCTGGTGGAAAATTTGCAAGATCACGATCTGATTCCAATCGAGGTTTGTACGGTGGAGCTACCTGCTTCTGTTCTAACTGTAAATCACAAGAGCAAACAAATTGGAGAACTACCTACACGAGTTCTACTTCCTATAATAGCTAACAGTCATGCAGAGAGATGGAACCTGTTGTTTGCCGAGTGTTTAATAGCACATGGTCACTGTGGGGTAATGCAGGATTGTAGGCAAATGAGAGGTGAAGTGAGGGGGGAGATGTATAAAGTTGCTCAGAGTTCTTAAATACTTGCTTCTCCTTTATGTCTCTCTAGAAAAAATGTGATGTGAAGAATTGATTGAGGAATGATTAAAAGCACGTTAGAATGTCGACTTTCAAACTTGTCATTGAAGTTCCTGGGTTCAAATGATGGCTTCGTAACGGTGTTTCTTTTTGAGTGTCCCTTCATCAATTTCATGTCATCCTCATTGGTGCAAAATAACAAAAATACAAAAGTGTCCTTCTTTTGCAGATAACTTAACGACAGATGCCACTACACACTAAAACATATTTTACTGAGTTGCCACCAAGAGTAGCACCCAATTGAGTGCTAAAGGCTTCTTTCTGCACTTGGTGGTGACTGAAAATGTCAATTCTGTTATTAACAGCACAAGAAATGTTCCGATGCACCAAGTGTGAGTATTCGTATGACTGTTTGGTGTTACTTTGGACCACACTTTTTTGTGTGCGCGAAGTATTTAAAATGTATAAATATTCATAAGTTAGTGTAATCATATAATTTTCAGTGTGGTGTTTGACATTTGCAGTGTAGAGGGGAATTTCAGTAACACCTCTACAGAGCACTGGGGTAATATATATAATATATCCTGCCCTCAAGAGTTAAAACTCAAGTACCACAAAGAGAGAATGCATCAATGAGAGGGGGAAATTCCCCACTATCCCCTTCAACAAATATCACAAAGAATAACATTTTTGTTGCGTAATTCCTACCAACGGTTTTACTGGTCATCTGGTCTGGAGCGTGACGAAACTTCTTATCAAGTAGTTCTCCAAGTGTGTTCTCTTTGCAGTATCGGCACCAAACTAGCCAGCTCGTTAAGTAGTTCCTTTCTACCCTGCCATCGCAGTATCCGGGTTTGAGTCCAGGCCTAGGCATAAATGTTCCTTGCCAGTGTCCCTTCATCAATCACTCCTAATCATCAACCACCCTCATGGTCTCGATTAGCCAAAAGTACAAATCAACACTGAACTAGTAATAACTGAAAAACAGAATACTACATGAGCAACTACAGTTGATGAAGTGGAAACGAAGGGAAAGGATTTGAACAGGCAAGCATATTTTAAAATAAAAACAATAGTTTTTCAGCATAAAAACAACAAATTTCATCCTCTACATTAAAACACCAATATACCAGCACTTACGGATCATCCGGAGTTAATTGTACTGGCTCCAATGTGAATTGAGGGTCAAAATTGTCCAAGTCTAGCTCGGACTCCAACTGAGGCGTGTAAGGAGGAAGGATTTGTTTCTGGTGCAGCTGAAAGAGAGAAAGAGAAGGAAGAATAGGTGCTGTGAAGCTGTGCTCCTTGCCAGAAGACGAGTGACTAAGCAGAAGGGTGCTCTTTACACCAGCGGTGTTAATGTGAAGCTTCCATACTTTCATCCGTTGTGATGTTATGAGTTAAAGATGAATTTTGTTCAGATGTGTTTAAAAAGCAAGATCAACCTACCGCGAAATGTATGCATCCTTGTGTATGGATGGAAAAACATGCATGCATGCAAACGCCAATCCACTATGAGCTCTGCACACACAGTGTCTGAATTCAAATTAACGACAATCCACCAGGATTGAACCGGAGACTGCTCGCACACAAAAGGTGACAACACTAACTATTTGGCTATATGGGAACCCCTATATCAGTCCTAGGTATAGCATATGACCTGTTGCCATTAATTCCTTATGACGAGATGAAATAAATGAAAAGAATAAGCAAAATGAAACAGTCACTAATCTGGAAACCTTTCTGATGAGGCTACAAGTCAAGCAATGGAAGTACTCTGTCGCAGAGATTTCTTGGGATATATCTGAACGACTTTCAAGGTGTACTGACCTCATGAAATGCCATGCCGCCACTGGTTGTGTTCTATCGGACCACCAGCATTGTGAAGTATCATCCTACATCGGAGTTTCCATTGTAGCAAACTACATTAAAGAACGGGCATGGGAATCCTATCCCATTCCTCTCTGCAGGCTTTCCAAAGACCAGGGAGGGTGTGTGGACGATGACTTCATTTCAAGAGTCAGAATGCACAGAAAACCAAAGGACTGGAATCACTGGAATGTCCTGAAATAGGATAACATAGATCCCTGTTTCATCTCCTGATAAAAGTGGAGGGATGTTCGGGCGATATGGCTTGAGGCCTTGTCCATATGAATGTGCCCCTGTTCAGTGTCCTCTCCATACAAACAAGGGATGTCTGTACTGAAAATGGGGGTCATAATGGATGACTGAAAGAAGGCTGCATCCACCTTCACATTTCTGTCCACCTTACATATCGGCAACTTTCCCGCAAAACTGAATCTGTTGACAACCATGAAACTCCATGAAAAAGTATCCAGGCAGTAGCGAACAAAGTTGATGTGCCTTGCCATCGGTGTTACGGAACATAATTGCATTCAGCAATGTAGTGCTGCAGGAGGTGGTGCACGTGGGCCTTGTGAATGCACCGCAGCCTGAGATGTTTATGGATGGTCGTGTTCACAGTGGAAAGAGCCATACGTGCCTTCCTGGGCAGCTCACGCTGTGTTTGTTGGTGAATTTTCCTGGCATGCCATTCACCGAATCTCTCGAAGCACAACGGGCGATACTTTCGCTGGTGTCCTCTTACATGCGTTTTTTGTGGGCAAATGTTTACCGAAGGCCCTTGTTGCGTGCACATGGCCACTATCTCTTGCACAGTGTTTTTTCCGACAGACAAACCATTCTCCTGACACTGTTTTACTATTCGGTCACGTGAGAAATGTACATGGAAAAGGATATTGATGTACCCTTCCCAATAACAGTCACTTTTGGTGCCATTTGACCGCCAAGTGCATGACACACTGGCACCTGAAAGCTGCAATACACGACTGATAACAACAGGTGCACCATCACTTCGGCTCAATCCCACAGATGGCAGTGGCGTCGCAAAGCTATTTGGATATATCTAGAACAACATTCTGTAACACGCTCAGACACATATTAAGAGAATGAACGAACACGTAACTTAAAATCTGCAATTACGATAGCCCTCCGAAGACCAAAATCTGCTAGGAGGCTTTTCAGTATGCGACAACTGTTCACTGCAACAATACTAGGTTAACACAAAAAATTGTGATCAAACCAGGCTCCACTCACACCGAAGGCAAGAGTGTAACCACCAGGTTACACAGGAACCCCTAACTTGCACTTTAAGTTATAAGCAACTTGAAAATTCTGGCTCGGAGCATGCAAAAAGCTTCACATATATATTTCAAAGAAATAAATTACTACACATGCACATGCTGTTAGTAGAAGCGTACTTTCCAATTAAGCAAATTTTACACTTTACAAAGGATATGTACATTTAAATACAAATGACAGTCTTGGTGACGTAATGTTAGTTCTCTGTATGGAAGATTCGACATTATTACAAAGAACACGCCTCCTGACAAAAACCCACTTGCATGCTTTTATGTAACGACAGAGCAACAGTTAGACAGAAGACACACACATATACACACAACACAAATGTTACACATGAATACACATATGTAACGAATTACTTGTACATATTGGAAAATTCTAATTTTTTTTTTTTTTTTTTTCAAATTAAGTTTTTACAAGAGTATTAATTCTGTACAGAAAATATACAGCCAGTGTTGAAAGTTCTTCGGATCTCATGTATTTAAGAGTTACTTGAGAAACATACATATTGACAACTGAATGTTTAGTGAAGTAATTGCAAATGTAATTGTGACTAGGAAAGCCTACAATTGAACATTATTAAAAGAATTATTTCACCAAACATCCATAAAAAAAATGATATGATATTCAACTGTTGGTTACACTCAAATGACTAATTCAATAGTTTCATAAGAACATGACCTAAAATTTTTACTGAAATGACCTATGAAGTTACTTCTTGAGATATTAAAGTGTAAGGTTGGATTTTTTTATTAAATGACAAGATTTGACAGGTGAAAGTACTTGAATAATTGGACACAACTGGCTGTTTGGTCAATTCAACTACTGAAACGATGGGGGCAAACAATGAAATGCTATTGTATTCAGTCAATGTAAAAGATTAATTCTTCATAGTAGAATTTTGGGAGAAGTAAATATGACCAAAATACCCATGAAGGGGCAAAATGAAGGTAAGAAAACATAAAAAATATAAAAATGCATTGAAAATATTTTAAAATACTACAAAATTACCAGTACGAAATAAAAATACTTTTTTTATATAAAAAAGTTGATTGTTTTCCAAGATATCAAAAGGATAACATTTTATTAACTTCCAAGCCCTGCTTAATATAATTAAACATATAAAACGTATGAAAATACGCAACTCACTGTGAAGAGAATTTTAGAAAGAAGTTTAAGAGACATTGTGAAAATCTCGAAGCCAAATGGAAAACCACTTTAACTGACTTAAATGGTACTATTTAAATTACAGCAGAAGACATTTTTTAATAAAGGTGACTTATGTTTTGTACAGGTGCATTGTATGAAAGAATTATAACTAATACAGGACAATATTTACACTTTCTACAATGACGTAAGATAATAATTATACACAAAAATTTACATGAAATCTTTACTCTGATTCAGCAGAAGGTACAAGACAGACAAAATAAGAGAAAGATGAATATTGGGTGAGGTTTTGATTCAGGAGGGATATTGATGTGAAATTTTACACTCGTATTTTTGAAGCAAAATGGCAACATAATTTTGCTACTACAGGTCAAAAATAAAACATTGTCATTTCTTTCATTCCATCATCTCCCTCCCTCGGCTCCCCTCGGATGTCAATACCGGAACACATACCCTAGGAACCAGGATTTATGTTATAACATTTTTTTAAAATTTGGCATCGGATTGAATACTGGAGTGAGATCTTTATGTACCTCATGAAAATCAGATGAAATAGACGAACTTGATAAGGCATATTTTGACATACGTGGGCGTACCCAAAAGAAACCGAACTAATTTTGTGGTGGACAGAGCTTTTGTAGTACCGCGTTTTGCCACTAGGAACGCATAGAGTGAACCTGCCTGAGTCTGTAAGCCGAGTGCCGTCGCTGAAGCAGGTCAGGACATGTTTCGGTGGAGTTTAGAGTGACAGCTGTTTTGTGTGATCGTCGTTTTTGCAATGGCTGATTTTCAGGAACAGCGTGCGGTGATGAAATTCTGCTTTTTGCTCAGAAAGAGTGGAACAGAAACTTTTGAAATGTTAAAAATGGCGTACAAGGACGATGCTATGGGGAAAACTCAAGTGTTTGAGTGGTTTTCCCATTTCAAAAATGGTGAAATGTCAATTGATGACAAACCTCATTCTGGTCGTTCTTCCACGGCCCGAACACATGACAATGTTGAAAAAATTTGTGAAATCATCAACGAAGATCGACAACGGATCATTGAACAAATTGTGGAGCTGTCGGGAGTGACTTGGAGTTCAGTGCAGCGAAGTTTTGAAACGATTGCGCAACAGTGTGCAGCGGAAGTGGCCCGATTTGTCGCAGTCTGGTGACTGGTTTTTCCATCATGACAATGCCCCGGCTCACACAGTCGTGTCTGTACGACAATTCTTGACCAAAAATGGTATGACCCCTGTTCCTCACCCCCCATACTCACCCGACCTTGCCCCGTGCAACTTTTTTTTGTTTCCTAGAATGAAAGGAGACATGAAAGGAAAGTGTTTTGCTGATGTTGCCGAGGTGAAGAAAAACACGATGGAGGCGCTGTCACGCATCACAAAAGATGACTTTAAAAAATGTTTTGAAAAATGGAATCAAAGATTGGACAAGTGTCTTAATGCAAGTGGAGAGTACTTTGAAGGGGATTGAAGGTTTGTATTTTAAATTGTGAATAAATAAGTTCACAAAAAAATTAGTTCGGTTTCTTTTGGGTAAGCCCACGTATAATACCAATTTAGCCTTTTTACAACTTATTCAATTTTCTCGTAATATGACATTTTTCTATAATTTCGTAATTGTCTTGCATATAATTGGTTATTTTATAATTTATGCTTCATACCTTTAGCGTGATAGGTAGTTTATATTATCAATGGCAGGATAAGGAAATTACGGACAAAGAAATTAAAAGTAGATGCCATCTTCTCTTACCAACTACTACAGAACAATAATCCCCCCCCCCCACTTTTTCATCCTGCCAACAATTGATAGCCATGCAAACAATATTGAGGAAAAATGTTACCCGTCATTGTTATGTGGGCACGAGAATACAAGTTTCAATTGTTCTCATTTCTTTACCTTTTTTTCGCTTCTCACAACTATCAGTCAAAAGTAAAAATAACATTCGGTACATGACAGCCTTTACTCTATTGGTAATCAATTGAGTATGGGAGTTTTAAGAAAGATCACTTGTCGTTTGAGTCAGGAATGCATGAACGCGTATACTCTGTCCCCGGTATCTGTGGAGTAGGCGAACGAAAACGAGAGATGGCTCCACTACACAATTTCCACAAGGTGTAAATCTGACATAATAGTACATGAAGCTTAGAATAATTGCAGTGAACATCATGATTCTTCGGTTAAAGAGATTCTGACTTCATTTAAAACCCCACCCTAGTCTATCTTCCCTCGAAGATCCTGACTTCCCTAATAATTGGAAATTCGAAAGTTCTGTTGGCTTTACTGTAAATATTTCTGCATTTTTGTGATATTTTTCAATTTTTATGACATAATTACATAGTAACACTGTTAAGCCTTGTTTCCATGTTAATAAAACATTAAAATGCTGATCAAGGCAAACTTTTATAGTATAAAAAATATACATAAAAACGTAACGTTTCCACCCTCTAACAGGGTTGTCTTCAGACGAATATTCACAATAAATTGATGAAAGATACAACCATCATCTTATATATACACTCCCAGTACAGGGTCCATACACAAAAGAACAGGAAGGCACCAGTCCTTATCCTAGGACGTTTCCTGTCAGGAATTCCTGAGTGTGGAATCTCCTGACAGGTAACTGACACTACCTGACAGGTGCCAGAAGTGGAGGAATTGATAATGCACACTCTCTCACCAGTCACCTGTCAGGTAGTGTCAGCAGTGGCGGATTACCAAATAGGCCCACTAGGCACGTGCCTAGGGGCGGCAAATCTTTTTTCCAGAATATCAAGAATAATAAAAAGTGTCTTACGTAGACAGTGACAATTTAGACCTATGAAACCAATGTTTCAAATCAACGGTTTGCAACACTTTCGCTTCATACAAAAGAAACCTTGATGTATCGGATTTATGTGTTATCAAGAAATGTTTCGTCTGCTCTGCCTTCTTCAGGCGCCAATCAATTTGTTTTAACCCGCTGTGGCTTTTATCGCTTACAATGACAATGCAAGCTGCCCAGACTTGCTTGGTTTGTTCTTGTAAATACATATCCCTCGATCTTCCACTAAGCGTTTGTTAATGGTCAGGCAGGAAAGAAGACTGATTGTTTGAAACTCGCATCTGTAACAATGCCAGTCTTAAAAAAAAAAATAAACACATAAACACTGCTGATAAGTGAGTGAGTGAGTGAGTGCAGCTTTCGCGTGGACCGCAACTAGTTTTTGTCTTACTGTATTCTCTAGCTGGTGCATTCAGTTTGTTGCTACTGCGTTTGCGATTTGGTGTTTTTCTTTTTTACGCAGCAGGCAGCATGAAGTGAACAAAGCTAAGTGGGGTGGTTTATCGTAAACTTGCAAACAAAAAGCGTGAAAGAGTAACAACCTTACAGAAAAAGCTTGGTACAGTGGACACTTTTTTTAGGTGAAAGGAACAAGTGATTTTCGAAAGGAGTTCAAAAATTGAAGAGGAAGTGGCTACATCGAGTGAACTCTGTGAAACGCAAAATGTCGAAAATATTGTGGATTTACTGGAGGAAGAAAGTGCACCTGAGGTAGTGTCCCCTCAGTTCGTGGGAGTTCCTGATTGTGACAGTGAGAGTGCAAATTTCGTTAGTGACGATCCTGCCGAGTGGTGTCTGAATGAGTCTACAATTGACATTCTTCTAAGACGTGGAATTAATCAGAATGCTGAAAACGATTTTTCTAAATCGCAAAGACTCATAGCAGGTAAGACAAGATTTTTAAATAATAGTGTTTTTCTTTCGTAAACTTGTAAATGGCGAATCAATTTTGCGGAATTATTTGGTATATTCATACAGCACTGGTGCCGTTTATTGTGCATCATGCAGGTTGTTCAAGGGCAAGACAAACATTGCAACTCACGGCATTTCAGACTGGAAAACATTTCAAATATTCTAGCATCACACGAAAATTCTGAAGAACACAAAAACTGCGAGTTGGCACCCTTAACAAGGCAGAAATCTGTTGGGACCTTGGAGAACCATTTTCAATCACATATTCAGACGGAACTTACGTACTGGGTTAGTGTCTTAAGAAGAGTTTTTGCTGTCGTAAAGAAGTTGACAAGTCGTGGGCTTCCCTTACGTGGTCACGAAGAAAAATTCCTTTCTCTGCACAACGGGCAATACATGATGTCTCTAGAGCTTATTGACGAGTTTGATCCATTTCTTGCAGAACACACTGAACGGTATGGAAATCCGGGGAAAGGTCATACAAGCTACTTGTCTTCTACAATTTGTGATGAAGTTATTGAACTGCTTGCTGATAGAGTGAGAAAAGAAATTATTAATGAAATAAAACAAAGCAAATATTTCTCCATGATTGTTGATTCAACTCCGGATATTTCGCATACTGATCAGTTAGCTTTTGCGTTAAGATGTGAATGAAGATGGTAAACCTGTTGAAAGGTTTCTTTCGTTTCCGTCAAATCCAGGTCACAAGTCTGAAAATCTAGCCGAAGCTGTAATAGATATTTTGACCATACATTCTACTGACCTTATTAATTGCAGAGGTCAGTCGGACGGCAATGACAGCAATATGTCGGGGGCATCTACAGGTTTACAGGCTTGAATTAAAGGAATAAATTCTAAAGCATATTATGTGCCCTGTGCAGCTCATTCTTTGAATTTGGTTGGAAGTAGTGCAGCAAGCAGTTGTAGGGAAGCATGTTCTCTTTTCACTATGCTTCAAAATATTTACAATTTTTTTTCCCCAGTTCAACAAAACGCTGGAACTTGCTTCTTTCATGTATCCAGGAAGCAAAACACTAAAATCCTTACAGACACGTTGGTCAGCACGAGAGGAGGCTTGTACATGTATATATGAAAACTGGGATAGTGTAATGAAAGCCCTTACTCATGTGAGCGATGATCTTTTTGAGAAACCACTAGTTCGAAATGAGGCCTTATCCCTCTTGAATCAACTAAAGAAGCTGGAGACAACTTTCATGATCACTATTTGGAAGGATATACTGCAGAGATTCCAGAGTGTCGCCGTGAAATTACAAAGTGTCAACATAGATTTAACAATAGTACACGATTTATTTGAATCACTTGTGAACTTTATAACTTCTCTTCGTGACATATTCGACTCTTATGAGCAAAAATCCATGGAGAAAACTCATATGGATTACGAGCGTAGTTATAAAAGGTTTAGAAAACGTAACATTCAAGCCGATGAAGTAAGAGACAATGAGGTTGTTCTAACAGTAAGAGAAAAATTTAAAGTTGAGGTGTTTCTTCCCATTCTTGATAAATTGCACGCTGAATTAATTAGAAGAAAAGAAAGCTATAAATTAATGTCGGACAACTTCATGATTTTCAGTAAGTTTTTGCAAAGTTCTTCTTGTGTCATTTCTGAACGTGCAGCTAACCTTCAGGCTGCGTATCAACCTTTCCAAACGAGTGTGTGCATTTTGCGGGGCTTCTGAAGACCAGAGGAATCTGTGACTCGCCAGCAGAAATGTTAGCCTTTGTACGGAAAGAAAAGTTGCAGTCTGTGCTTCCAAATGTAGACATTGCATTAAGAATATTTTTGTGTACTGCCGTAACAAACTGTTCAGCGGAACGTTCGTTTTCGGCCCTAAAAAGACTGAAGACTTATCTCCGTTCAACCATGTGTAATAAAAGACTGAACGAGTTATCTATTCTCCACATCGAAACAGACATCTTGACTGATGGACACATCAACTTTGAAGAACTTATACACGAGTTTGCAGCAACAAAAGTGAGGCGGAAGCGGCTTCATTTATGACTGGTGAGTGGTGAATTTAATTTCTCAATACATTACATAATTTTAGGTATAGCACATACAGAAAATGAATTGTTTGTTATTGATTTTTATCCTTTGTTTTCTATTTCAGTATGTTCACTAATTTTTATATTAGCCTGTAAAAATACTGCAAATAAGTTTTGAGAAGGGCGCAAATTAAGTTTGTGCCTAGGGGCGGTGAGGAAGCTTAATCTGCCACTGAGTGTCAGTTACCTGTCAGGAGATTCCACACTCAGGAATTCCTGACAGGAAATGTCCTAGGATAAGGACTGGTGCCTTCCTGTTCTTTTGTGTATGGACCCTGTACTGGGAGTGTATATATAAGATGATGGTTGTATCTTTCATCAATTTATTGTGAATATTCGTCTGAAGACAACCCTGTTAGAGGGTGAAAACGTTACATTTTTATGTATATTTTTTATAGTATAAAAGTTTGCCTTCGTCAGCATTTCAATGTTTCATAATTACATACATATTTTACAGTTTTATAGGACATAAAGTCCTGGGCCCTACACGTAACTAAAGCTGGGACCTTGCTCTTCCTGTTTCTGTTTGAAGAACATTTCTGTAGCAATCAGGAATGTTAGGAAGCTCTAAACAAATAAGGACACTAATTATATCTGAACAAAAACAAAACAAATGGAACGCAAACAATTACTAAGTGACAACAGAAAGAAGCGAAAGAAGAAAGGTTGGTATGGAAAGGTGAACTGATCCTCTACTTTGCATTCATATATAGCAGGGATGGAACTCATCAATTAATACTCAATTGGTATGAGCCAATACACATATATCGGTGTATTATTTATTGGTAAATTTGCCAATTATTTTACTGCTCCGATATATCAATAAATAGATTGTAATTTAACATAAAATTATGCCATATTGCTACATTTTCATAAATATAAAAAAGTAATTCATACAGCCTGCTTTTGTGGAGAAGATGTATACATATGCAGTACTTAGACCACCATTAAGCCTTGTTTCCATGATATAAAAAGCTCAATATGCTGACCAAGACAGTAATTTATTTTATTAAAAACATAAACTAAACGTAATGTTTCAACCTTATAGCAAGGTCTTCTTCAGACTCTGCACCAAGTATAAAAGTAACAAGATACAAAAACAGGACGATTTATATACACAAACATTACTCCCCTCCAGACTATTAGAAACACAACCACATTCTATATGGAAGTAAATATGTTTAGCCTTTTAGGTGAAAATACAGTTGACAAGGGAAAGCCACCTGCTGGAATGTTCCAGAACAACTTTCTAATAGTCTGGAGGGGAGTAATGTTTGTGTATATATATCGTCCTATTTTGTACCTTGTTACATTTGTACAGTCATGGACACTTCTGGGTTGTAGAGATTCCATTGAAAGTCAATGGGATTATTACAACCCAGAAGTGTCCGTGACTGTACTTGGAACAGTGTCTGAAGAAGACCTTGCTATAAGGTTGAAACGTTACGTTTAGTTTATGTTTTATAATAAAATTAAATTACTGCCTTGGTCAGCTTATTGAGTTTTTTATGCAGTACTTTTATAACGAAAAAAAATGTTACAGTCACATCAAATAAGGAGGTGAATAAACCATGCAGGTTTTTTATGGAATATTTGCAATTCTATGTTGGATCTGTAGAAGTTAGTGAAAAATGGGAGATGAGTGGGAAAGTCTTCTTCTATTATGTTTGTCAGAAGGAGATAAGAATAATTTACTTCATTTTCAGACTTAAATAAAGGAACCATATCTAATATTCCCATCACAACATGGCTCCCATTATGCCATGTAATATTATACATGTTTCTCAACCTACAGACTAGAGGATACAAAATAATGTAAGACACTGACTGCTGGAAATATTTTCATTGAATATTGCTGCATGAATTGTTTTTTAATAGTTTTGATGTGACATTTTCAGGATAAGTGGATATCTTTAGACATTTATTTGCTGGTTTCTTACCTTTTCTTTCTATTCTGGACGATAGCAGTATTATTTTCATAATTGTTGGTTTCTATCAGGTGGTTATAATTAAAGTGACGGTGTTCCGAGTGGTACAGCACGGGCTGTAATGAGAGTAGCAGTCTGAAACTTCGTAGATATGCTAATGAAGCAATGCGCTCGCGAATTATGCAAAAAAAAAAAAAATAGTTCCAATTCTCGCCACCAGGGTAAAAAATGGCGCTGTAAGCAGTCAAAACTTGGTATAGTTACAGGAAAAACACTATAAATCGCAGAAAACAATACTCTTTGTAATAAAATATCGCTATAATTTCACTATTCGAATTACATGAACATTACTAAAGGAAAAAGCAACAAGCGTCACAAACAACAACCAGGGAGCTCACACAATGGTTAGGCAATGTCACCGACTTTGACGTCAGAGTTAGGGAAAATTCCACGTTTTGACTGCTTACAGCGCCAATTTTTACCCTGGTGGCGAGAATTGGAACTATTTTTTTTTTTTTTTTTTCATAATTCGCGAGCGCATTGCTTCATTAGCATATCTACGAAGTTTCAGACTGCTACTCTCATTACAGCCCGTGCTGTACCACTCTGAACACCGTCACTTAAATTATAACCACCTGGTATTTTGCATACTTTGGTGCAAATCTTTTAGGTTTTGATTAGGATTGAGACGATACTGATGGCGATGTATCAACCAATATCAGCGGTATCGGTATTGATAAGTATTGGTTGGAAATTATTTACCAATATCGATCAATATTTTTCTGATGTTTTTGACTTTCACAAGATCCACAATTAAATTTAATTATCCTAGAAATTATGCAAAATTTGAAGTTTCCTTTTATTTGCACTAGTTTTGCATGAAACACTTGATTTTGTGACTGCACAACATGTATCTTAATATTCTGATGTAATTCTTCACGGTTGGTAGGGCATGTGACTACCAAGCGGGAGACCTAGACTCAATTTCCGGGGTGGGTGATCAAAGTTCGGAATTTTTCCAACCCTGTCCCTTGACACGTCCTTTCCTCTTGTACAAATATTTATTGCTATTAATTACCCTTCTTGTTGCACAAATGTTTATTGTTCTTTCCTAATTACCTATCTCGTTGTGCAAATGTTTATTGTTATTAATCTTAATCTCTGTTATTCATTTTGTGATTCTTGTGGTATTTAATATTTAAACCTATCACTGATAATGTCAGGATAGTGACTGACCTTTATGAACATATCTTGTATGAGCTGTTGCCATGGGAATTAAGATTGTGTTTTGTCTTGACTTCAGTTCGAACTTTGGAGTTTTAAAAGAGTGGTCAAGTTGAATTATAAGAAGCTGTTATTTCTTTGAGTGAAATGGATTTTTTGCACGTAAGCATTTCTCTTGCTAAGAAGTAAAGGTAACGATTAGATATACCGGAAACACATTTCTTGAAATTTACAGGAGAAAAGACGAGAAAGTACTTACGGAATTTAGTTCTTGTGGACTTTCTGAAGCTGGGAAGTGTGTTTTTTTGAATTGTTGAAGTTATTTGGCCTGTAAATAAGATATTTTTCGACATTCATGTATCTCCGTTGCACGATAGCTCGTGACACCATTACCGTCTACTACGTGAATCAAATGTTCCATGCATTTGATTACGTAACCCCCTGTCAGTGTAGCAACCACGCGGTAGTTTTACAAGATGACGTGTGAGCGGGATTTTTTTTTCCAATTTAATTTTCTATGTTTGACTAACCTATTTGAACCTAACCTTCCGTGAATGGTTTGTGGATCAATTTTCGCTTAAAAACTTTTTGTGAAAAGTTTGTGTGGCATTTATTGGTTCATAAGTTTGGAAACACTGCATATCAGCTGGCGATAGACAACGTGAGTCAAAATTTGGCCGCCAATTAGCAACGACCAATAAATACTTATGTTAAAAATAACACTTTTTTCATTGAAAAACAAGTAATCCCTAGTTGAAAAATGTTCCGCTATGCATATGAGGTAAGTAGAAATGAATTTTATTTAAAAATAAACGAGTTAAATGTGTTTCCGGTATATCTAACTAGTACCAAAGTAAAATATACTTCTATTCTCTTAGTGAAAACTTGACTTTCATTTTTATTTGACGAACGAACAGAGATATTATTACCCAATACCCTGAGAGGCATCATGCGAATGCTGCGAGTCGTCATGTGATCATTTTTATTGTGCGTTAGTTAAATAATCATGTTCTCTTGACTGAAAGAACGTGTCACCCTGCATAAAGTGACTCTGGGGCTCACCTAGCCTCAGATCAATGGTTATCTGGTGGCAATCCTGGGGGGTAAAGGTGGCAGAATCATGGTGCTGATCACAACACCTCCAAAATGGCGGAGATCAAGAATGTGTGAGCCCCTACCCCCACATTCCCTAAATGTGCCTTCATGGCACCATGCTATATACACGGGGAACTTTACCTTTACTCCAATTCATGAATATTGTGAAGCAAAACTCTTGATAAATTAATGCATATAAATTGGAGTGGAATACTTGGACATTAACATTAAACAATATCTTGAGCAACTTTTAATTATCACAATTTGCAAGCATTAATTTGTGTTGGTTCAAAGTGGTATCAACTCAGCCCTCTTTTAGCTGATTTTTTTGCCGTCAATCAATATAAATATAATTAATTGTTAATCCTTAGTAGCTAAGTTATACATAAATTCCACTTACCATTTCCCAGTCGATGCTTTTGAAAAAGGGATGATTAGCAATATCTAAGAAACCAGTCTCCCTGTGACAGCCTAGCCTATCAGCGGGATTCTTGTTGAGGAAACCTTTAAGGACTGAGGCAGCTTTCACAGACAGCGATCGAGGTATTCGGATAGTTTTCTCCAAAATAACTACGAGAAAGACAAAGCGCCATGTAAGAAAGAGATTATTTGATTAAAGTTTATTCACAGTTACTCAGATAATAAAATCCACACTTTACAGCATGGACGTCCGCAGGATTTTTTCCAGGGAGGGGCAAGGAAGGTATATTTTTCCAGGGGGGGGGCAACATGGCATATTTTCCCCAATAATAGTGTTCATCCCTCAAAAAAACATTGCTTAATTGAATTCATCATGTTCGTGCAATAATTAACACACATTATTGCGGCTGAAATTAAATTATATGTGTGAAATATGTAATTTTTGGTTGACTTTCGTTTTCCAGGGGGGGCCACGGCCACCCCTTCCGGACACCCATGCTTTACAGTAGTGTCTTGATAATCCGATGTTCCATATAAGGGTCAGATAAGTGGGTTCGTGATGGGAACAATGCAATGTCCACAAGCAGAAGTGTAAGTCCAATATTGTTTAATGGACCATATTAGTGTGATGTCACACTTGAAGACCAAGTCCAAACAAACACATCTTTTAGCCTATTTACAACCATTGAGTTTACTTACCATTGCAAAGGTTAACTCTAAGAATTGTGACACCACTGATAAAACAAAATTGTGATGTGTATTTGCTACCTTCATTTGGTGCAAAGGTACATAAACCTTAAACTTAAAACTCAGCTAGCTTATCTACAGGGTAGGGTTCTTTGTAGACAACGAAACCAGACAGGATGCCTTCCAATGGAGACGTTTAAATGAATATATTATTTAAACACAGGATACATGGAGTAAGAATATTTACATGATAAGCTACTTTCTTCTATGCTTTTTATTATTTTATTTTCTCTATCTGTATATTCTTCTATCTTTACTTCCTTCTCAATGGACAGATCTGGATCTGGACTTCCTTCTTAATGGACGGTCTGGATCGGGACTTCCTTCTCAATGGACGGTCTGGATCGGGACTTCCTTCTCAATGGACAGTCTGGATCGGGACTTCCTTCTTAATGGACGGTCTGGATCTGGACTTCCTTCTCAATGGACAGATCTGGATCTGGACTTCCTTCTTAATGGACGGTCTGGATCTGGACTTCCTTCTTAATGGACGGTCTGGATCTGGACTTCCTTCTCAATGGATTTCAATTTATTTATGTTTTGACTATTTAACGAATTCCTTTACCCTTTTCCAACCTTTTCCTCTAAGCTTTGGGAATAATACTAATATCCTCCCTTGGGTCTGCGATCGGAACGCGCCACCACTAACTAGGTACAACAGAGTGTATACTTGGTGCAGCCGATTGACATGCGCATCCAAGTAGGTGCTACAGTTAAACTGCGCAACCAAAAAGTGCTGTGGGGCGTCGATCAGAACGCGCTCGCCACTGATGTAAACAAAATTTCCGCTACGGGAATGGTAAATCAATCATACAGATGCAATATCTGTTCAAAGACACAAACTTGTATCAGTGCTTTGACTTCCTTAATTTTCATATTAACTTACATGTGATCATTGATTTGATTTATAAGATATATATATTAATTTACTTCTTTCATATTTATTTTTTGTCTTCTTATAATATATTCTATTGTTTTTCATCTTTCCGATTTGCTTTGTTCTTATTTATAAAGTTATTCACATATATTATGCCAATTCTTAACCTTGCACGCCTGGTGCTGCCATCTCTATTCGTCTTTGGCAAACTATTCACATTACTTGGTCCTATAGGGTACGTAACACAATATTCCCCCCGTTGGCCATAAAAAAAAATTGTCGTAATATATATATATATGCAGATACATTTTTTTTCCAAATTATATATGTACAAGTATATTATTTCTTCTTGACGCTTTCTTTCTTCTCTTCTGTACAATTATATCTTCTAATGTTATCTAAATTCTCTCTCCTTTCTACATCTGTTTTTATGTGCTTTAGAAGAACTGTATTTCTAAAAGTACTTATCACTTCATATGGGCCTTCATTTCTACAGCTTACATTGCTTTTCACTTTCACTGTGAAATTATATCTCCTGGCATGCAGCATTTTTCCTCATCTCTCGATTTATCTCTTCTTTCTATTTTCGTTCCTAGATATCTTTTCACCGTTCCGGAAATATTCGTGACATCTTAAGTTATTTCTAGTTACAAAATATAATTCTTCAATAGTTCATCTCCTGCAAGTCTGCTCATCTGTTCTCTCCAAAATAGTCTTTACTTGACGATGTCCTGCAAAAATAGTAATTTTCGTTTCACCCTTTTCTTCTTTCAGCAATCTCTCTACAGATTATCAGTTAGCTCAGATTTTTCCGTTTCAAAGAACTCTCTCTCTTCTCTAAGTTGACCATCTAAGTGTTTTTATCAGCTACAATAATTCTTCACATCAGCCTTAACTTCATATCAGCATGTATCTAGATATATTTATTTTCTGTGATTACAACCCATTCTCGGAATACAACCGATTCTTCTTTAACTTCTGGGATTACAACCCGTTTCATTTGCACTTTTCTAAATACACGATGACTTTTAATCGTCTAAGCTTACAAAGAATATGTTTTACTGATACTATTCGATCTTCTTTCATATTTTCTTCTCCTTTCCCTGAGAGTTTTCTTCATGATTAACTTCCTTCTGTGCCTAACTGTTCTCTTCTTTCTCTTCTGTTCGTACAATTGAAAAGTTTACATCCATTTTCCATATTACTTTCTTTGGCATCTCTTCTTTTTACAGGTATGATCTTTCACTACAGGTCTCATTGTTTAATGGAGTGGTGACATAAATTAGCACTCATTATTCTTTCTTAAGATATCACTTGCAGAATAGTCTTTTCTCCAACGATGACTATCATATATATACATATATCTTTTTACAGGAACTAACATTAAAGAACTAAAATTTTCTTCTTTCAAATAGATCATTACTATTTGCCCAAACTAATAATTCCACGAATTTTTCTTCTGGTGAACTGGAACCTTTTCATACACTTTATTAATTCTAGAAACGCTTGCCAGTCTGTAAATCAAAACATCTCCTTACTTTGCACTAGTCAGTTTTATTTGTTCCTTCCGATTCTTTCAGATACCCGTTGCTTGTCACTATCTTGTTTTCTTTTTCTCTTCCTCTTTTTCTTCTCTTTCTTCTTTTTTCTATTCTTCTCAAGATCCTTCTTCCTCCTCTTCCAACTTTCTTCTAATAAAGAAATTACTTTCATTTCTCTCTTCTTCCAATCTAGTTTCTGCCAAGACTTCTTCTGTTCTAGATCTTCATCAAATGCATGATGCTCTCCTTGTCTTTCCCGTCTCGTCTTCTTCTTCCTTCTCTTTGGCGAAGTAGCATCAAAATCCATTTGATCTATGCCGACCCTTTTTAGCGAATTCTTAACTTTCTTCAGGTTCCTTTCTATTTTTAATTTCTTTCTCTTCCTCTTCTTCCATGTCTTTACGTGAATATATCTAAATCTCATTTTACTTCTCTTTCTTCTTTGTTTACATCTTCTGCTCGGCTTATGCTTATTTTCTTCCTCCGTCAGAGACTCGTCACTTGAACTTTCTTCTTTCATCTTCATTTCGACATTGATCTCTTCATCATTACATTGACAACTAAATTTTTCATCTCTTTCTATTCCTCTTTCATCCTCTTCTATTTTCTCATCTTCCTCTTCTTGGACCTCTTTATGTTCCTGAGTGTTTTCTTCTCTAAACCTTATAGCTACTTCTTCTATCTTGCTGTTATGCTCGTCATTGAAACTTTCCTCTTTCATCTTCCAACTTCTATATTCTATAAGGACCTTCGATTCTTCTATCTTGTTTTCGTTTTCGTCTATTCTGCAAACATCTACTTCTGTCTTGCTGTCATTTTCTTCTGTTCTTGAAACAGCTACTTCTATCTTGTCTTCGTTTTCTGCTATTCTGGAAACATCTACTTCTATCTTGCTGTCATTTTCTTCTGTTCTTGAAACAGCTATTTCTGTGTGAGAATCGCTTTCCCCAATTTTACTTTCCGGACTTTCATTTCTTCGTTCATTTTCTTCTCTCAAGATCCTTCTGTGCCTAATTATATTCAACTCCTCGCATGTTTTATTGTAATTTTCTATCATCATCAATAACTTCTGGCACATTTCCATCACGGTCATTTCTTCTATTTTCTCTTGTTTTTCCTTCATTGTAGCTTCCCCATTCTCCTTTCCATCTTTATCCTTTTCCTCCATTTTCAATTATTCTTTCTCTCTTCGCTGTCTGGTTCCTAATTCTCTAGCCCTATAAGTTGGTCGCCATTTATTTATGCTACCTTCATTTGGTGCAAAGGTACATAAACCTTAATCTTAAAACTCAGCTAGCTTATCTACAGGGTAGGGTTCTTTGTAGACAACGAAACCAGACAGGATGCCTTCCAATGGAGACGTTTAAACGAATATATTATTTAAACACAGGATACATGGAGTAAGAATATTTACATGATAAGCTACTTTCTTCTATGCTTTTTATTATTTTATTTTCTCTCTCTGTATATTCTTCTATCTGGACTTCCTTCTCAATGGACAGATCTGGATCTGGACTTCCTTCTTAATGGACGGTCTGGATCGGGACTTCCTTCTCAATGGACAGTCTGGATCGGTACTTCCTTCTTAATGGACGTTCTGGGTCGGGACTTCCTTCTTAATGGACGTTCTGGGTCGGGACTTCCTTCTTAATGGATGGTCTTGATCGGAACTTCCTTCTCAATGGACGGTCTGGATCTAGACTTCCTTCTTAATATGGAGGATATGGACTTCCTTCTCAATGGACGTTCTGGGTCGGGACTTCCTTCTTAATGGATGGTCTGGATCTGGACTTCCTTCTTAATGGACAGTCTGGATCGGGACTTCCTTCTCGTCTTTTTTGTTAACTTCCCTATGGATTTCAATTTAGATTTTGACTATTTTACGAATTCCTTTATCCTTTTATAACTTTTTCCTCCAAGCTTTGGGAATAATACTAATATCCTCCCTTGGGTCTGCGATCGGAACGCGCCACCACTAACTAGGTACAACAGAGTGTATACTTGGTGCAGCCGATTGACATGCGCATCCAAGTAGGTGCTACAGTTAAACTGCGCAACCAAAAAGTGCTGTGGGGCGTCGATCGGAACGCGCTCGCCACTGATGTAAACAAAATTTCCGCTATGGGAATGGTAAATCAACCAAACAGATGCAATATCTGTTCAAAGACACAAACTTGTATCAGTGCTTTGACTTCCTTAATTTTCATATTAACTTACATGTGATCATTGATTTGATTTATAAGATATATATATTAATTTACTTCTTTCATATTTATTTTTTGTCTTCTTATAATATATTCTATTGTTTTTCATCTTTCCGATTTGCTTTGTTCTTATTTATAAAGTTATTCACATATATTATGCCAATTCTTAACCTTGCACGCCTGGTGCTGCCATCTCTATTCGTCTTTGGCAAACTATTCACATTACTTGGTCCTATAGGGTACGTAACATATTGTACATTAATGTAAAGATGAGATTTCAGAGAATACGTCAATATATTACATATACCTTACAGATGAGAATGTAAAAATTAATTGGGAGTAGGAAATAAAGTAAAGAGAATGCTCCTCCCGGCGTCCGATTCAAAACAGCAGCCAATAGGCAGCTTCGCTGTAGTAACGTGAGGCTCCTGAACTCCCATCATACCTAGCGACATTGTCACTCTTGTTGGCTACAAGTTGAGCCCAGCTATGTTCGGAAGTGGTTCAGATGTAGAATGGCTGGAATTTCTTTAAAATTCATATTTTCTATTTTCCAGTTATTCTTTAACTTCTGCTCTGTACGGTATGTGTAATATATCAACGTATTCTCCGAAATCTCATCTTTACATGGCTGTATGATATGCATCACAATTTTGTTTCATAACTGTTGTCACAATATTTACATCTAACCGTTCCGATAAAAAATTCAATGATTTTGAATAGGAGAAAACCAGGTGTGCCTTTTGTTTAAACTCAAATCGTGCTCAGTTGTCTGCTGTGACATCACCAATAATATGGTCCATTGTTTCTTTCCCCCCTAACATCAATGTTGCTGTTCCGATCAATTTAAGTATGAGGGTCATTTGGAAAGTAACTTCCGTTTGGGTATAAAAGAAACACCAGGACATTATGAGAGTTTTTATTATATACAACTGAAAAAGAAAACTCTAAGATATTTTTCTACATAAGCACAGCTTCTGTTGAGACACTTATATTGGCGAACAAGGTTTACAATACCCATGTCAAAGAAATCTGCCACCTGTGCATTCAGCTATGAAAAATGCATGGCAACGGTGTTTTGGGACAGAAAAGGGATACTGTTAGTGGAGTTCCTGGAACGAGGCACAACAATCAACGCCCAAGTGTGTTGTGAAACCTTGAAGAAATTGCGACGAGCAATTCAAAACAGACAACGTGGCATGTTGAGTTCTGGGATTGTTCTCGTGCATGATAACGCTCGCCCACATACTGCTTCTTGAACCGAGAACCTTCTCCAACATTTTCAGTGGGATTATCACTCTTTCCAGAAATGAAGAAGTGGCTAGGGGCACAGTGCTTAAAAAATGACCAGGAGCTCAAGGACAGTGTTACTGCATGGCTGAATGCACAGGCGGCAGATTTCCTTGACATGGGTATTGAAAACCTTGTTCACCAATATGATAAGTCTCTCAACAGAAACGGTGCTTATGTAGAAAAATAGCTTAGAGTTGTCTCTTTCAGTCGTATATAATAAAAACTCTCACAATGTCCTGGTGTTTCTTTTATACCCAAATGGAAGTTACTTTCCGAATGACTCTTATACAAAGCTTTTTTTCTTCTTTCCTTTTTTTCCCAAGGCAGCTTCTGTGCCACCCACCCAAATTATCAGGACTCTACTGTACACATTAATTAAGTTATAATTAAGATTTTTACATTTACTAAATCACTGACAACCTCAAAGCATATTTGAATTAATCTTAATCCCTCTTCATACCCTTGTTAAAATTTAGTTCAAGTTTATTTTTGAATCCCTAAACGAGACCAGCCAGAGTTCATAGGTCAAAGACTTGAGCACTGCTAAAATTCCCATACAAATCTGTATGAATTTACTAAATTTAATACACTTTATTCGTTAATTGCAATTAAAAACTGCCTATAGACTGATGAAGTTTTCTTGGGATATCAACCAGGTGTTTTCCATGTAGGCTTCTGAGCTCTTTCAAAAGCTAACGTCACTCGCATCTTCAGGGATTGAAAATAACCTTTCTGGAAATCACCTGGTTGATATCTGGAGAAAACCTCTTCATCATTCGCTGACAGAAAAGCTTCAAAAATTATTTGCCTATACACTATTGTGCTTCTTTTTCTTCGTTTCAATGATCTGAACAGGTCTCACAACAGTGCAAAAAATATTCGAGCCATCAGACTTTGGTATAGGTATTAAAATATGAAAACATATTCGATTGCTTCTGCAATTTAATATTAGGAAACGTGTGAATATAAAGTATGTTCAGGATTGGAACATGCTTCTCTGTAGTGTCTTGCCTTTCACGGACGAAATGGATATGGATCGGAGGCTAGCGAGCCGGGAAGTAATGGCGCATCTGCAGGCATTTAGACCACAGCTGTATGCTGACCTTGGCACTGAATGCGTCAGTGCTTCAGTATACAGATAGCTGGTGTCCAGTTTGCATGTGTTTGTGAAGTGTTAAGGTGTTAACAAGTGCTTTTATATTGTTTTATTTTACTTTATGTATTACTGGTGCTTTTCTGCAGTCTAATAATGCCATGCTCTCCGTACAATTTTAAACAAGAAATTTTTATATGCGACTCTTACGTCATCACTAGGGCTCGGAAGTTGAGGAAATATCCTTTTTTTTTTATTTCCTAGTGTCCGAAGACGAGGCCCAACATAATATATGTTCATTTTGGGTCATTGTAGGCCAGAAAAAAGTGGGATTTATTTGTCCCTTTTTTGCCTTTTTTGGCGTTTTTTGGCTTATGGGTCCTTTTTTAACCTTTTTTAAGGTGTTAATGGCTTTTTTTTTTTGCAACTTCACCTTCTTTCGACTACGTTTTTACTGCCCATTCTCAATTAGAATCATCATCAGTTCATCACATCTTAAACATCCTTTCAGTAGTAAAGAAATTAAAAAAAATAAATAAATACATAAATATATTTGAACCATCCCTGAAACGAGAGAAAATCATTTCTGGAGGACTGAAGCAGGTACGGTACAAGGTCCATTAACCGTAACTTATCTGGAAGGTTGCGCTGTAAGTGGCAACGTTCTCTTGTTTTGAAGCTTTCAGTTTTTTCACACTGTGTTTTCCATACCACAAGAATTTTGTATTTTTTAATTCATTAAACATGTAATTAAAATTGAAGTTATTAATTAATTTGGATCACATTTATACGTCTTTTTTCCGTTTCTAGATCTTTTTTTTTTACATTTTTAGATCTTTTTTTGGCAATTTATAGGTCTTCAACTTCCGAGCCCTAGTCATTACGAATTCTTGCAGGGAAGTTAGAAGTTGTTTTGCAGCAGAATTCCCAGATGCTCCTGTTTCACACAGAGACGCTGTTCAGATACTTGTGAACAAATTTAGGGAAACAGGGTCTGTTCTTGATAAGAAGCAAAGGGTAATATAGCATGTGCTTAATGAGGAGAAACTAGTCAACGTTGGAGCACAATTGGAAAATCCCTCCAACACCTTGCACAAGAAACAAATATTTTCATGACGTCTGCGTGGCAAGCTAATAAGCTTTTAAACGTGAAGCCATACATTAGAAGAATTGAAAAAAAGTATATCAGGAGAGAAATTGAAGCAATTTTGGAAGAGGAACTGATATATGTTAATGAAAATTTCCTATAAATATGCCGTTAAATGTGCGGATGCAGGAGGACATCATTTACAATACCTCTTGTAACAAGGTACATGCTCATTTTAATTGCACCTGTCAATGTAACTGTACAAGCTTAATTCAGCGGTTCCAGTTCTGCTGATCTTGCATCCGTTTGCCAGCAAACGCACTGTTACTTCCCGGCACGATAGCTGCCGCTTCACGGCCACCGCAGCCGTGAAAGGCACTGCATATAATGTGGTCACTTACAATATGATTTGAATTCAAATTACCAATTCACTGTCTGCATGAAAAATTGTTTTATTTTTTTATTCTCCATATTTCACTTAAATGTATTCATTGGAATACTGCAATACTGTGCTAGGTTTGGACTCTTATTGAAATCAGTGCATAAGTTCAAACTGTGGAATTTATTATCAACATATAGGCACAAACATTGCAATGCAAATGGTGGAGTAACTACAAATCACACGTGTGACTGTTTAAACGGGTTACAGTCCATGACTAGCCAGCAAATCTTTAATTGTATACATTTTTCTGATCTCGCAGCAGTCGAAGACTACTGAACAGGTTTACAACACATACGTATTTGTGATTTTTGTTATCTTGCACTGGTTTTCTACCCTTCTAGGTAAACATCATGATGTGGATGAATGATTAATCTTTGTAAGACAGAGCATACACCGTATTACGTCTAACCACTGTTTCTTGCTGTTACTTTTACGTGTAATAATGACAAAAGTGAAAAATCAAAATTTGTTCCCAACATGTCACAATTAGGGGTCCAGCAAGAGACATCCATTTGAAAGACATCCATTTGAAAAGTTATCTCAAAAATACATTAAAAAAAAAATAGTTTCATACTTTTGGTCTTCTTTTTTAAATTAGGGTAAGGAAATTACATGTTCTCAAAGAATAATCTTTCCCCACAAATTTGGTGCATGCAGTGTCCGTCCCTAGGGCCGATGCTAGAACTTGTTTTCCAGTTTTTTCCCCAAAGTTGTGGAACAGGCATTAGATATTCTCAAAGTTACCCAGCGTGCATCCTTACGTTATGGCAGAAAACACTCGTCTAACCATTTATTTCTCAAATTTATCTTTGCGTAATGAAATACAAACGTTCAATGAAGGTAATGTTATTTACATGCTAAAACAATTAAAATTCGGACTAAGGAAGGAATTTTGATTGTCGGTATTTTTTACTCAGCATGCATCCTTACATCCTAGCAGAGTATGTATGCATTCTGCTGGGTTAAGATTTGACTATCATAATCTGGGAATTTTAGTAGTTACTAAGTAAAATAACTTTCGAATGAACAGCTTACATGGTACAACAATTACTTCACACGTACCTTGGAAAAGATAGTCTTCCGTGTTCTGATCAGGATTCTCTGAAGCACCAGCAATATCAAATGGACTTCTTCCCGCTAGCATTTCATACAACAATACACCTAATGCCCACCAGTCAACACTGTAGAAAAAAGAATGTTCATCTGCTATGAATGAAAATAATTATATCATAAATACTGGTTTTATGTAATGCTATCAAATATGGAACACAGAATCTTCATTCCTCCACTTCTTTGAACAAAGAAAAGGAAAGTTTATCCTAAAAAAAAATCTGAAAAAAGTGTGGAATTATTTGAGTATAAAGGAATGAATGGCAGACAAGAGTTGGGAGGATTCTTTATTCCAATAAACAATCCTCTTATCAAACAGCATTATGTACGAGGGACATACAATAACTTTGTGCACTGAGCCACTTCCAGTTGTATATTACTCATGTATCCTTTCGTTGTATGTGCTGTAAGTTTCAAGCATGTATCTAATAATTTTTTTGTGTTAGATGTGTAAACATAACAGAAGATGAGGCTATATTGGAAAATGGAGCCTTCCGAGTTGTGAGCTGTGATCAAGTATTTACAGTTGAAAGGTCAATCACCTCAAGAAGTCGACAATAATATGGTGTAGACATTGGGGAATAAAGCACCTTCATATTCCATGGCAAAGAAGTAGCATAGGGAATTTAGCTGTCGTCGTGAGTCATGTGAAGATGAACTGAACATACCGGAAGACCCTCAACAGCCATTACCCAGGAAACTATCGATCGTGTGCAACAACTAATCAACACTCATGGGAGATTCACCAGTAAGACACTTGCTGACATTGTTGGCATTTCAAACGGTACCACTCATACCATTTTAACTGACCACTTGGGATTAACAAAAAAAGGAAGTTGTCGTTGACTGCTTCAAACGTTGACAGATGCTCAAAACCAGCAGGCAACCACAGTGGTTATCCAATCCTGTGGCTTCAGAAGCTTGAGAGGTCCACCTTAATCCCCAGATCTGGCCCCCAAACTATCCGTTTCCTAAACTAAAGGAAGAGCTGCGTGGCAAGAACACAATGATTCTGATGTCATGAATGATGTGGAGGGGTTGTTACAGAAGCAAGACGGAACATTTTATTCCACTGGAATTGCAGCGTTAGAAAAGAAATGCCATGTCAGATTTCAGATGGGACTATGTCGAAAAGTGAAATTTCCCAATAACAGTACAAGAAGTGGGTCAGGGCATGAACTTATTGTACATCCCTTGTATATCCTTAGTCACTTCATGTTATCTTACCGAACAAAGCTTGAATATACATTCAGCCAGCTTTATACCACAACAAGTGAACAAAAATTTAAGAAAACTAGTAAATACAGTTACAATGCTTAATCATCTTGTTCCACATTGATTGAAAGTTCCTTCAACGACTCTATAACGTAAGAACACAAAGCATTCGCATTGTCACAACTTGAATCTATTGAAAGAAATTTCAAACCATAAAATGTATAGCATTGTATAATATATATATACTGTAGTAAGTTCAACTTGTAAAGGGTGTCCGAACAAGAATGCCTGGGTTGGTTTAAGTACTGTTGTCTTATTTGAACAGTGTGGATATTGAACACTTGTGGTTCCAGCAGGATGGCGCTACCTGCAAAACCACCAATGAGACGATTACCTTGCTGCATGACAAATTTACGGGTCGAGTCCTTTCATACAAAGGCAACCAGAACTGGCCAGCAAGGTCACTTGACCTGACACCCTGCAACTTCTTTATTTGGGGTATGCGAAATCGCAGGTTTATGAAACCAATCCCCGAAACCTAACAGACCTCAAGGAGGAAATTCAACGAGCAAGACTGCGTAAGAGTCTCAGTAATTTTGTTGATAGAGTGACTACATGCAGAGCAAGTCGTGGGGCACACACGACAGATATTATTTCTCTTGTAGTGTATGGTTATTATAAGCATAAAAACATAGTTTTTTGTTGTCATGTTTCAGGAGAACACACACTCCCTTCATCAGACATTTATTTTTAGTTTGATGGGAAACATAGATTTGAATGTCTGGGAAGCTTCATTTATGGCAGAAGAACACTAGAACAAATTACATAATGAAAATGGTAGCATAGACCCACTTTGGGTTTTCTTTCCACCATCTTTAAAATTTAATGTAACAGAAGACATCAAGAATCTCTGTATAATAAATGAATTGCCCGATGATATTTGGGAATTATAATTTAAAAATTGTGATAAAAAAATTTCATTTATAATAATAATAAAACAGACTGCTTGTTTCACAGTTAAGTTGCTGTATTACAACAATGTAACATTGACAATATCCATTGTATAGCTGTTTCTTTTTTGTTAAAAAATTTTAACCATTGTTATAACTGTATCTTTAATCAAACTAAAAATAAATGTCTGATGAAGGGAGCGTGTGTTCTCCTGAAACGTCACAACAAAAAACTGTGTTTTTATGCTTGTAATAACCGTAAACTACAAGATAAATAATTCTACAATGCAAGCAATGCGTACATACAAGAAAAAAGAAATGACAGATATTGTTCTTCAGACTTAACTGGCAACATGAACTCTTTGTAATGATGCAGCAATATATGCCATTTCATGAAAATACAATAATTTTCTCACATTATTAAATCCGGCATTCTTGTTGGAACATCCTCTATTAGCATATACAGTGTCATACATGCTTATGATAGCATTCATAGACAATTATTAATCTAGTGACACAATGCAACTTTTACCTTCAATTTTACCTATCTTCATTTTGTAAATACAGATTACCTTTACAACTGTGTAACTTACTGCAACACGGTGATTGGCTGAAAGGAACACACAACTTGACCACGCCTGCTCATTGTGAATGATTGTGATTAACATTTTAAATCTGCGAAACATTAGATATGAAACTCCTTCAGAGAGGATGTTTTAGCTTTTATTTTGTTGATTGTCGGAAATGAAAGTTGTATTTTCCACTTCTTATTACAAAAATCATGGTGCTTGGATCAAAACCCCTGAATTAAAAATTGACAAGTTCTTAGTCCCCCCCCCCCCCATGATTCATTGTACAGGGTGTCTACAAATTCATAAAAACAAAATTCCATGACTTTTCCAGGTTTTCCAGACCAAGAACAAACATTTTCCAGATTAAACCTTAGGGCAATGCAATAAGGTCACTACATTTGAGCTAACACCAGACTTACAATCCAACTTGTCCAAGTTTTTAGAATATTAACTTCACATGTAAAAGTGATAACACAGCAGGACTGACTAAAGTTAACAAAGAATTCTCTTTTTATAAAAAATCATAATGGTTATAGCATAAAAAATAATAATTAAGAGTAAAATTTAGCAATAGAATCTGCATTAATTCCAATATCCAAAAATTGAAACAAGGAAGTGGGATTTGCCAATAGGCACTTTTTGAAGTAGATTTCTACATAAATTGTATAATAAATACACTTTGCCTAGAGTATTAAAAAACAATTTTTACTGTAACAACTGGTAATAATCAGTATACCAAATTTAAGCATAGTTTGTCCACAACAGATTTAAAATCTTTTTTGCTTTGTTGAAAATTACCAATTTTTAGTGCACTACTACAAAAAAAATGTTTTTTCTTCAGAAAAACAATAAATTTCCATGACATTTCCAGAAAAAGTAAATTCCGTGACTTTTTCAAGATTTCCAGACTGGTAGACACCCTGATTATATGATATATACAACAGTGTTTCTCAACCGCTAGGCCCTGGCATCAATTGTACCGGGCTGCGAGAGGTTCTCCTGAAGTTTGTGACTTGCAGCCTGAGCTGGCAACCACCTGACAACATGACCTTTTGTTCAGGGTTCATCAGCGATAAGAGGAAATCCTTTCGTGTCAGTGCTGGTGAGACATCAAAGCTGCTTGGAGGGGGCTGTCCCCCGTGCAGCCTCCGAATTAGAATTTTTATGGTTGGGCCTTTCTCAAGTTAAGAGCCAGAAGGGTGAAACGACTTGCAGCCCAGCACAGGAATTTGTGCAGCAATTTCTATTAACAAATATATTGAAGAGGAAATATTCTATTTAATTAGAATCTTTCAGTGTCCCGAAATGGAACGGGCCAATGAAAATCAGAATTTACCAAATTATTATGATATTGGCCTAAACACTAAAATTAAAACTAAAAGATTCCATTAGATCCAGTTATCAACTAATTTAAACCAAATTTTATGTTTGTAAACAAGCCTAGACATAACTGAACTAATACTATGATTATGCCATTTCTTATTCATTACTTAAAACAAGGAAAAATGAAACCTTTCTTGATGTAAATTTGTAGGACAAACACCAACTGACTTTTCTGTGTTTTAAGTATTTTTGTTGTGTGTGTGTTCATGCTGTACATGCATTTTTTTAACGTTTCTTACAGTCTAAGTGTGTATTTTTGTATTTTTCGTCTTTTTTTCCTTGTCTGTAATATTTTTTTTTTTGGGGGGGGGGTATTTTGATGTTTTATATTTTGCAAACTGTTAGATATTCAACTTAATTTGTAAAATGTAAAGTAGAGATGGTTAAGTGTAAGAAAAGGCTTGTGCCTTAACTTCGCCATCCAAAATAAATAAATAAATTAATATTAAATTTCAACGGTACACATTAGCTAACATATAAAAATGAGAAAGCTATTTACGAGTAAAATTGTTGGGATCAGGGTATCAATTTTTGAAAACCTAATTTACTGGGCTGCAGGCTTACAAAGGTTGAGAACCACTGATACAGAACCAATTTATAATCTAGTAAAGAAATAGAAACTTACTTCTAACCATAAGAATAGTGTGAAAGTCAACAATTAAAAAGAAGTGTGGTTTGAACCTGAAGATGCACAAATGTCATGCAAAATGTCTTTCCAGTGTGTGATGCGTTGGGTAGGCCTCATAATGTTCACATGAGCACGTGAACACTCATGTATATGTTTGAAATTACATACATATTAAATACACACACACATATATTTCTTCGAAAAAATACTTTCTTTCATGTATGAGTATATACACACAATTTATGATATGTGATGTATGATATAAATACGTGGCATGACTCTATTGCATGCTTAAAGAACGCCTGAAGAAGGGGGCAGTCGCTTCCCCGAAACGTAGCTAACACAAGGAGTAGACTCACAAATACGAGGGTCACTATTTATATTTTGAGCCTTGGCAACACTGATTGAAGTTAGGCGCGATTTGACGTTTGCACGGAATCGTCTGGCATTACTGACCATAACGTACTTCAAATGTTTTGTCAATAGCTTCATTTGTGTTGTTTATGTTGCCTTGCAGATTGCGCGACAACAATAAAATGGAATTAACTTGTGAACATTTTCGTGCGATGATTTTTTACGATTTTCGACGTGGATTATCAAGACAAGAGTGCATCGATCAACTTACTTCCACATTTGGCGATGAAGCCCCATCCTTTGCCACTGTGAAACGCTGGTATAACGAATTTAATCGTGGCCACCATTCACTCACCGACGAGATTCGCGAAGGTCGTCAAAAATCAGTTGTTGGTCAAGAAAACATTGATGCTGTGCAAAACCTAATACGGCAAGATCGTCATGTGACATACTGTGAGATTGAGGCAACCATAGGCATTAGTTCCACCAGCATATATAAAATATTACATGATCATTTAGCTGTGAGAAAGGTATGTTCTCGTTGGATCCCACACAATTTGACAAAAACTCAAAAAGACGCTCGCGTCAATTGGTGGAAACAAATACTCAATAAATACAATCGTGGTGCTTCAAAAGACGTATATAAGATTGTAACAGGTGACGAATCATGGATATATGCATATGAGCCGGAACGTAAACAGCAGTCGACTGTATGGGTGTTTCAAGATGAACCCAATCCAACAAAAGTTGTTCGCGCTCGAAGCACATCAAAACAAATGGTCGCCTGTTTTTTCGGGAAAACTGGTCATGTGGCAACTGTGCCTTTAGAGGAACGTAGAACGGTCAACTCTGAATGGTACACAACAATTTGTTTGCCAGAGGTCTTCGGTCAAATACGGAAAACAAACAAACGGCGTTGGATCATTCTTCATCAAGACAATGCCAGCTGTCACACATCTCGTCTAACAACCGACTTTATGAACAGTCAAAAAATCGAATTGATGGGTCATCTGCCGTACAGTCCTGATTTGGCACCCAATGACTTCTTCTTGTTCCCGAATGTCAAGAATAAATTGCGTGGACAACGATTTTCGTCGGCGGAAGACGCCGTTGATGCGTTCAAAAACCATATTATGGAGGTGTCTCAAGATTGGAAAAACTGCTTTGACAAATGGTTCGAACGAATGCAAAAGTGTATTGACCATAAAGGAGAATACTTCGAAAAACAATAAAGCAGTTTTCAATGCCAAATTCCTGTTTTTTCATTGTTAGGCTCAAAATATAAATAGTGACCCTCGTACATAAGTAAAACAGCTTTTATATGATATTTTAATTATGTTTTTAGTAGAAATATTCTTTAATACAATTTACTCTGGCACGACTTCCTTCACATCTGATAACTTTTGTAGATAGTTGGTAAGACTGTCTCCCATGGTGTTCAATGGAGGGCTTTGAGCACAATTGTTGTGAGTGTTGCATAAAACTGACAGCTAAGCGGCTGTTGGCCATTATACCCCGAAGATGTTCACTTCGCTGTGCAAACAGTGATGCAAGCGAGAATTCTTCTTTCATTCGGCACCTTATAACAATTCCATTAACTTTCAATGGAATCTTACAACCCAGAAATATCCATGACTGTACAAGGCATGTCTAGGGGGACTCGCAAAGGCCTGCGCTACAGAGTTGCAAACTTTATCGAGGAAGTCTCTAAACCTGTCACATTTTAAGCAAATGAAAGTGCATGTCTAGTGTGTGTTCTTTAGCCACTTATTCAGGTAAATCAGTAAGTAGGCTTTTTTGCAATAGATACATTACAAACATATATAAATATATATAAAAGAGAATTGTTACAGTTAATCTTTTTTCATTGCACAGTACTTGTAATAGGCAGCCTCCATGGCAGAGTGGTTAGTATGATGTGCTACGACATCAGGGGTCCCGGGTTCGAATCCTGGCCTGGGCGTGGATTTTCTGAGTGTCCATTCATCAATTTCATCATATCATCACTCATCCCCATCTTCGCAAATTAGCCAAAAGTGGCACAAAAAGCGAAGTAAAATAAAGCAAATCAATCAATCAATCAATCAAGAACTTGTAATTGATCAATTCACCCGAATGCATGGATGGAAAAATGACACATCCTGGGCATTTGTTACCATTTGCAAATATAAAAGCGACTTGCTTCCAAAAGACTGCCTCTGGAATGATTCGTTTCGTGCAATGCACAAGATCAAGGATGGTTGATGATGAATAGATGTTACTGTACACTTTAAATCGGTGGTTACCGAAGTGTGCGCCGTGAGAATGTCACATTGACTGACACTTCAATTATAAGCCTCCCTGATGGCGTAGTGGTAACGTCGTCCCCTTGTAATCAAAGGATCCCGGGTTAGATACCCAGTGGAGGCACATGACACAGTGGTTGGCATCCCACTTTAAACTGTAAGGTCCAGTCCCGATTAGCCTTTCTGTACATAAAGTGGACTTAAAACAAGAATTCAATTCAAACTTCAATCATAAGCATCGCAACCGAGTTGTGGGCAGGATGGTGGTGGCATTCTGCATAATACCCAAATATCTTACATTCACATAATACATTTTTTCTGGACTCTTGGGAGGATGTGTCCTCCTCTCTGTCCCGCTAACGATGCATGTGCTTTCAATGCTGAATGAATGTCATTGGTTAACATATGGTCCGTGTAATAAAAGGAAGATTGCGAAGTATGGTAGTCTTGCGTTGTACATACCTGAGATTGCATGTTATACTAATTAGTTTGGGCTAGCCATTACTAATTATAAATAATGTAATTAAAAGGGTGTTAGTTGTGTACGAAAACCTTGTATTGCTTCAAATATAGCGTGATTTTTGGGGGAAATTGTTGAAAATAACACTTTTTCAAAATTTTTTGTGAACACCCGTATGTGAACCTCACGGGATGCCACTGGTGTTGGGCAGTGTTCATTTATATTTTTGTCGACTTTTAGATAATTTCTAAAGTAAGAAATATGTTTCATGCATGTTGTGTGAGATTCTTGATAAATCAATATGTTGGAAACATTTTTGGGCTGGAATTCATACAACCTTGGTGACAATGAAGTTCGACCAGAAAGGAATACGTGATTAAATGCACAGAGGCATATCATGTTTCCGTGGCCGAATTACGACTGTGGACTCGAGAACGCTTTCACATTGAAGTGTCAACCAGAACCATTCGCCGTTACCTACAGCGATGCGGTTACCGAGTGTACACGGCGAAACGTAAACCCTTCCTTTCCATGTTGAACAAAGGTAATCGATTACGGTGGGCACGAATGTACCGGGGATGGACATTTAGGGAGTGGAACAGGGTTTTGTGGACGGACGAATCCATTTTCAATGTTGGGTACGGGAAAATACGGAAAACAGTCACTTGTCGGAAGGAGGAACAGAATGAAGCAAAATGTTATGCACGTCGGGTACAGAAACCTGCGTCAGTGATGGTATGGAGATGCATGACAGCATCTGGGGTTGGCCCACTACACGTCTGTGAGGGCATTGTGAATGCACACGCCTATACACGCATACTGGAGCGGCATCTTCCCACAGTGCGAAGGCACCTGTTCCACAGGCGGCGTCTCATCTTTCAACACGACAATGCCAGGCCTCATACAGCGCGGCTGACAAGAGAATGGTTGACTCGCCATCACGTGCGAACTCTGCCATGGCCACCATCGAGTCCCGACCTCTCGCCCATTGAGAATGTGTGGCGTGTTCTTAAGCGACGTGTGCAACAGAGGGGACCCACGACAGTGGCTGCTCTTATCGCCTGCCTGCAGGAGGAATGGCACCACATCGATGTGGAATACCTTGAACGACTCGTCCGCAGCATGCCCCGACGCATTGCCACAGTTATTCACCGACGGGGCGGCGTCCTTTGTTCCATGTAGCCTGCTGAATAAAATATGTTCAGCATATGCATGTGTTCTCCTTCTTTCACAACGCACTCCTATATTTGTGACTGGTCGAACTTCATTGTCACTAAGGTTGTAGGATAGAAGAGTTTATAATTTTACATATTTAAGTTGTAAATGTTCAGTAGATATTCTGGAAACTAATATGATGTTATAGGCTGATTATTATCAATAATGAAATTTCTTTACAACACAAAAGCTTCAAATACATATAAAAAGTGCAGAGTGACTAGCCATGTAAAGTTGTGTGTGTGTTTATCTTGGTGTAAGCTTGATAAAGTTATGGGAAACCTGAACGAAATGTCTCAGGAAAAATAAAAACCACTAAAAATAACTATATTATTATTTTGCACATAGAAAAAGTAAATCAATTATATCTTGTGCTTCGAGCAGTGATAGTGAGAATACTATCCTAGAATTTTTGCCAAAAATGAACATCTACAGGACAAAGAGAGCGAGAAAGTGATATTAGAAAAAAAGAAGTTCTGTGTGGAAAAATGAACCGTAAGTTGATAACATTAAACTACTTCTCTCAGCGTAACTGCCAAACTAAACTTCAGATACAATGTTCTGATAACTTAATCAAAAATGTATATTCACAAGTATTTTGTGCATCCTATCTTGCACCAAAGATAGTATATCATACATTAAAATGATTTTTAAGTATAGACAATACCAGAATATTTTCTTAAAAAATATGAAGCTTTGCATAATGGTCTCACCCCACCTTTTGGTAAAAAAAATGGTATAAAATCTGTGATGCATATGCGGTGAAATACAGTATTTAGTAATAAGTATAATAAAGGTTCAATACATATGAAGATTTATATGTGTTTATCAAGAACAGTGTGTTTCTAAATCACTACTTTATTAAATTTAAGAGTTTTCTTTTTGAATGGTGCATATTTTCACACTGCAATTATTATTATTATTATTAAAAATGATTACACATGCCTTAACGTGATTTCAATATTCTAATATTCAACATTTTCAGTGAATCTAATGTCTGTAAATGTCAAATGAAGAAACCAATGATGTCATAGAGGCATATTTGGCTTAGGTATATGTCACATAATAAATCACTTTGAACAAGAGAAGAATGTGATATTGTATGTGAATAATCTGGAAGAAGTTAGACATAACATGAGACTAACTGAAAGTGTTGACACCACATCCATAAAATAAATAATAATAATAGAATAAATTCTCTAGTATAACAGTTGGTAATTTTGCATTAACTGGATTATAATATCAATCAACTCTAGTGAAGATTAGCCTAGTATAGGGTTGTTATAAGTTCCACATTTTCTGGGATGGTCCCAATCTTTAAATAAGTTTCTTAGGGATGCACTAATGTCCCAGAATAGGGTGCGAAACATGAAATTCGTTATAAATTAATTGCATTCCTATACATGAATCTATTACAGTATGTAAGGTACAAAAAGATTTTCTGAAAATTCGTTTTTAAGTCTTGAATTTTTGTTGCAAAAATGTGTTGTCTAAAATTAGGCTACAATGTGGTGTTTTCATATTTTTCCGCATCCTTAAAACTCTTTTTTGAAATACCTTACTCTCTGTGGAACTCTGCCGCAGTTTTGGACCCTGTGGCTGAGTGGTTAGCACATCCTGCTGCGACGCCAAGGGTCCCAGGTTCAAATCCCACTCAGGCTTGGTTGTTTGTGAATGTCCATTCATCAATTTCATCATCTCATCACTCATCCCCAACTTCGCAAATTAGCCAAGAGGCACAAAACACGAAGTAAAATAAACTAAATCAATCAATCAATCTGCGGCAGTTTTCTGTTCGTAAAATTATAGTGTGCTGCATCGAGGCTTTTTTGCTCGATCGTCTAATAGTTCGCACGGATGACACTAGATGGCTTACGGAATTTACTGTTTCATTGCTCGAGTGAATAATGCTCAAACAGGCAAACGATCGGTATACGCTCGAGGCCCAGTAGTTCACGTACAACCGTAATTTGTCTGTGGTAGTGGGCCTTCAAATATGCTCCGTGAAGTGAAATTGAAACTAAAGTGTACGCAGTCGTCATCTCCTCCATGTAATTTAGTCTTTCTTACCAATACATAGCAATATATGAAAATGAACAGATGATTATGAGCTGAAACTACCAGCACTAATTTTACACATATTTGTACGAATACTGTCAACTTGAAATGATATTTGATATTCTATATATTCGAGCGAATCATGGTTGAGCGTGGGAGATTTGATCGAGTTTGAGCAAGCAAAGTGGTTCAATGCAGTACTCCAGTGCGCACACTGCCTTGTCTCCTTCACCCCTCCGGTCAGCGGCATCTAGGAGTTTCACTTACGAAATATAGCAACCCTAACCTAGTTACAAAATCACGTTTGCTGTCTTAAATTGGCAGTACATGTAAATTTGCAAATGTAGTGTAGACATATTGAATTAGGCCCTCAAACATTATTCTGATGTGCTCAGTGTGTATAACTCATTACTAAGGCTTGGAAGTTGAAGAAAAATCCTTTGTTAGTGTTCAAAGACGAGGCCAAACATAATATATGTTTATTTTGAGTCATTGTAAACCAGAAAAAGGTGGGTTTTACTTGTCCTTTTTTGCCATTTTCGGTGTTTTTTTAGCCTATTTTTAGGTCTTAACGTTTTTTTTTTTCACCTTCTTTTGACTACGTTTTTACTGCCCATTCTCAATTCGAATCATCATCAGTTCATCACCTCTTAAACATCCTTTCTGTAGTAAAGAAATAAATAATATATATATTTGGATGACTGAAGCAGGTACGGTACAACGTCCCTTAACTGTAACTTGTCTGGAAGGTCACGCTGTAAGTGACAACTTTCTCTTGTTTTGAAGCTTTCAGTTTTTTTCGCACTGTGTGTTCCATACCACCAGAATTTTTTATTTTTTTTATTCATTAAATATGCAATTAAAACTGAAGTTATTAATTAATTTGGATCACATTTATACGTCCTTTTTTTAAAAATATTTTTAGGTGTTTTCTGGGCAATTTATAGGTCTTCAACTTCCAAGCCCTACTCATTACAATTACTAGACTACATTTACGTAAAACAGCATTACAATTTACTAAAAAAGAAACTATTACGTGATCATGCAAATTCTAACATGAACCTAACATTAAACACTTCACAACAAGCAGGCATATGTGTGTGTTGTGTGTTGCCTTCAACTTGAATTCTCCTGTGATATGCACACGACACCCACCTAAAACCGTAGTCTTCACCTCTCAAGATTTCAGGTGCAATGTAGTTTGGAGTACCACAGAAAGTTGATGTAGTATCTCCGGGTCTGATTCCTTCCTTACACATTCCGTAATCCGTGAGCTTTATGTGGCCTTCATGGTCCAACAAAACATTATCGAGTTTCAAATCTCTATAAATAATACCTGTAGGAAGAAAAGAGGCACATGCCACATTAAATACAAGGTAACTAATTTGCAACATGCTACAACTAAGAAAGTGATAATAGAAATAGTTATATACTCTGTCCCAGGAATCTAAGGAGCAATCGAACTAAAACAAGTCTCTGCGCAAGTGATGCAAGATGGCTAGGGTTACCAGACGTCCGGATTTTCCCGGACATGTCCTACATTTTAGCCTTATATCCGGCGTCCGGGAGGAATTTGAAAAATATCATAAATGTCCTACATTTTGAGCATCACATAATATTAATTAGGAAAATACGTAACAGAAAAAAGTCGTGCAAATTCCAAGTCTATGGACTGCGCTTCCAAACTCAATAGTGAAATTTATTTTGATTCAGTCATTGCACAAAAAGAATAAAGTTTGTCCTGCTATTAAACAAACGGGAAAACGGAAGCAATTAATGAACAAAGTCTTGAGACCTCTTTCTGATAACGTCACTGTTCAATGCCTGAGCAGAATTTCTTGCCTTACGGTTTATACTGATGGAACAAGGTGTTGCCCATTCTTATTCAATATTCAATATAATTTGATTGTAAAGCAGGGGTATAGAGAACAAAGTTATTCAGGGTGTCTGCCAGTCAAGAAAGTCATGAAAGTCAAGAAAAAGTAAAAAATCAACAAGTAGGTCAAGAAGTCACTAAAAAGGCAATAAATTATTCTTGTGGTCAAGAATTTTTGCTATTGATTGGTTGATTTAGTTCATTTTACTTCACTTTTTTCTGTCCCATTGACTAAACCTGAAATTTTGATAAAAAATGTCTCCTCTGAGAAGTACCACTTAAATCAAGTAGTAAGAGGTGCATTGATTAGTATGATTGCAAGTTTTGAAATTTTGCATTTAAACATTAGTTGGGAAACAATTTTTTAAAAACTGAAAAGTGTCATTTTTCAACTACTTCCTAACTTGATCTATAGAAATATGTATTATTTATTGAGAATGTGTTGCGTCCTACATTTTGGGACAGCATGTCCTACATTTCCCTTACAGCTATCTGGTAACCTAAAGATGGCTCGATCACTGAACACGTGCGAGCGAACGAGATTCCGTGGAGGGAAAACGACTGCAGTTACCAGCCTTTCCAGCTTCAGCTCCATCCAACTGCTCTCTCTCCTTTTCTGTCTTTGTGCACGGCCATGCTCCAGAGATTAATTGGATAGAGTATAGTTGGACTCTTTGTTCTGATGTGCCCAGTGTGTATTACATGTTTTCAAAAATTCCATAAGTACTTTTACCTTTCATATTTATGCTGTTAAAAAAATAATTAAAATTCAAGTTTCTCTCTCACCTTCTACGTATTCATGTTTCATTGGGAAAAAAGTGCGGTATTAACTTACTACTGGGATTACTTTATACATGGAACTACTTATAATTGGTTCTTGAATATCGTTTTAAGGCCAGGAGGAACAGTTTCAGTAGACACACCATAAAACCGCTCCTCCTCCACCAGCCTTAAAAACATTTTACCGCAAGAGGTAAAGAAAACACTCGTGGAGTCGTTAGTTCTGTCTCAAATAGACTACTGTTACTTGACATATATTGACCTCTATGGTGAACTAGCAAGATGTCTACAGCAAATACAAAATGCATGTGCGTGCTACATTTATAATATCAAATATTTTGACCACCTGACCCCGGCTTTCAAGGACCTAGGGTGGTTCGACCTTTCCACTCGCTGCCGCTTCCACGCTCTTACAGCGCTCTTCAAAATAGTAAACACACGAGAGGCCATCCCCTTTCACAAGACAACGTTTTTATGGAAATTCCTTAACGGTCACAGCTACCAGAGCGTGGAACGACCTCCCCCAATGACACAAGAAACTCTTCTTCTCTCAGCCTGTTCAAATCAAAATTAACAAATCATCTTCTGGAGTCAACTTACCAGTACTGAAAACAGGGAAATAAAATTAAACCTTCGTGTAAACTTGTAGGACCAACACCCACCGACTTTTTCTGTAATTTGACTATGTTTGTTGTGTGTGTGTTTATGTTTTACGTGTATTTTTTTTTACTTAGTGTGTATGTATTCTTCCGTTTTTATTTTTTTAATGTTTTTTTGTGTCTTTATCTTTTATTTTTTTCATGTTTTTTTTTTTTCTTTTTTTGGTATCTTAATGTTCTTAGTTTTTATATATTTCACTTCTTGGTATCTTAATGTTTTTAGTTTTTATATACAACCTCTGACAATAAAGTTCGGTGAATGATCCTGAATATCGAAAGTAGACGAATTCTTAATGAAACCTACCTTACTGTCCTTCGAAGTAGTCCCCTCCCATGGCTATGCACCGTTGATAACGGTTGCACACGTCCTGGAAACTTTTAGAAAAGTCTTCTTTCGGGATGGTGTTCAAGACCCTCGTCACGTTCCGTTGGATGTCCGGAATATCCTCAAATCTCTGACCTTTCAAAGCGATTTTGAGGCGTGGGAAGAGAAAGAAATCGGAAGAAGGCCAAGACGGAAAAATTGTTGTTCCCTCCAGCAGGAATTCCTTGTGGATCATGCCATCACTGTCAAAGAAAGTGATAAGCATCGTCTTGATGCGTGATTTTTATGCCTTGACCTTCTTCCGACGGGGTGATGCAGGAGAACGCCATTCCATGCTTTGGCGTTTCGTTTCAGGGTCGTACTTCACACACCAGCTCTCATCCTCTGTAGCAATGCATTGCAAGAAATTTGGATCTGAATCCTCCAGATTTCTTTCTCTTCCCATGCCTCAAAATCACTTTGAAAGGTCAGAGATTTGAGGATATTCCGGACATCCAACGGAATGTGACGAGGGTCTTGAACACCATCCCGAAAGAAGACTTTTCTAAAAGTTTCCAGGACATGTACAGCCGTTCTCAACGGTGCATAGCCATGGGAGGGGACTACTTCGAAGGACAGTAAGGTAGGTTTCATTAAGAATTCGTCTACTTTCAATATTCAGGATCATTCACCGAACTTTATTGTCAGAGCTTGTATTTCACAAACAGTTAGCTGTAAGAATCAATTTGTAAAATGTAAAGTAGAGATGGTTAAGTGGAAAAAAAAGGCTTGTGCCTTAACTTCGCCATCCAAAACAAGGAATAAATAAATAAATAAACCTTACCGCATGGCAAGCTGGAGAAAGAGAGGTTTCTGTGCTGGATGGTTGTAGGAGGGAAGAGAAAACTTAGCATTGTGCTTATGGTGGTATTATTTTACTTGTTCTCCTGCCAATATCAAACTTCCGATGGCATAGAAAAACACATGAACACAAAGATGACATTTTATTTGTCATTGGAAAAGCCGAAAACTCTCATTTGATTAGCTGTACGTTGAAGTTAAGTTATTGCGCTTCTTTTCTCCATAAGGAATGCATGGGATTCTGAAAATTTTTATTCATCATAATTTTCAAACACTGTGTCTAGCATAATGATCAACTCGAAGAGCACTTCCACTTGCAACATGGAGAGAAATTCTTTATATTAATTAATATCATACCTTTATTTCTAATAACTGAATCTTACAAATACTTATGCACAGATAATTAAGAATAAAAGCACCTACCCTTATCATGAAGGAAGTTTAGAGCTAAACTGATTTCTGCTGCATAGAAGCGTGCATGTTCCTCGGGAAGCCTCCTCTGGCGTTGCATATGGAACATCAGATCTCCACCACGAACGAATTCTATCACAAAGAACAGGCGACTGGGGGTTTGGAAGCAGGAGTGGAGGCCGACGAGGAAGGGGTGATTTGATGCTGTTTCAAAGACATGCTTCTCTGTTTGCACCCAATCAATGTCCTGGAAGAAAAACAATATCCTGTGTTAATTATAAGTATATGATTATTTTCTTGTAGTTTATGGTTATTACAAGTATAAGAAAACATTTTTCGTTGTGACGTTTCAGGAGAACACACACTCCCTTCATAATAACTGTAAACTACAAGAATAACTCTACAATGCAAGCAATGCGTACATACAAGAAAAACTATTATATGTATATGGTTATGCATTTCAAGTGGAAGTACTGGAAGGTTTCAAACAAGGTTAAAATACTTGCTAAAAACAACACAAAGCACAGAAATAGCATGATAAAAGACACTTTAGAAGTTTGTCTGAGCTTTCAGCTCCATCTCTGAGTCATCAGGGCTGGTCAAGAGACAACAAAGAAGACATGGTTGTGGCTTTGCTGACATTACTCGCTCTGTCTGCTGGAAGATGTCATTACGATCTTGCAGTGTTGGTAAGGTCTTGTTTGCTGAGATTGATGGCTGAGGGAGATGGGCTTCTAAGTGTCACTGTGTTATACCACGATAAATAAAGATTTCCACAAAAATTGTCATTGAGATTATTTGTATTTTTAATCATGTGTACACCTTCCTCTACATTACGTTCTATTTTTCCTTTAGCATGTGCCAAAAAGGAAACACAATCATGTGGCAATTGGTGGCTGGTTTGTAATCTCAACAAACAAGAACTTACCGACACTGCAACGATATGTTCTGGCAGACACAATGAGTAGTGCCAGAGGAACCTCAACCGCATCCCCTTCACCATCTCTTGACCAGCCCTGATGATGATTCCAAGATGGGAGTCAAAAGCTTGGACAAACTCTTAAAGTGTTTTTTATCATGTTGCTTGTGTGTATTTAGCAAGTATTCATACTATGGGAGTGATAGACGTGGTAATAGATAATAGAGGTACTGACGTTTTCCGCGAAGCTGATTTAAGTAATTTTCTTTCTATTAATTTCAGTGGCCACTGCCACCATCATCGTTGGAAATCATTGTGTCGTTGCTTGGCACGTTTCTGCTGTTTCTTCCTAAATCCCTGCTAGGTGTGCTGTTGTCGTATGTCTGCGTATGTGTCGTCTGCTGTTTACCGGTGTTAACGGCTGCAGTAAGCGAAGCCAAGCATGGTGTGCTTGACCACTATCTATGTTGAGTTCATGGTTGTAGTGCATGATGGCGTGCGTTTCTTTGATTTTTGTGTCTATGAAGGTGCGTGCTTTGTATTTGACATGTACTTTTTTGATTTTATGATTGTGGAATCTGATATGTTTTGTAAGTCCGGTGGTGGGTTGGGCAGCTTTGCATTTCAAATCCAGGTCAGACAACCTGCACCATCAACCCAACCAGATCACAGTAACAAAATCAAGTGGTTTGCCTTTCCCTACCATCCTACCACATCCAACCGCCTTACCAAAGCCCTCCGCCCCTACAACATCCAAATAGCACACAAACCAACCTCAAAAATAGCTGACCGACTAAACAAACATAAACGATACTTCCTCTCCTCCTTAACAACCCCGGTGTCTATGACGCTGAATGCGAGTGTAAGGCTTATAGCAATTCTATGTTGCTGCATGTTGAAAATACTTTCCTCCGGAAAGTTGGGAACAAAGTTTCTCCCTGTGAGGGCTACGTTTCTTCCCTCCTCAGAAGGGACCAGGACGAAGGAATACAAGAAGTGACAAATGAGCCTGTATCCCTTCGACTGGACGCTGTCCATCGCCACTGAACTAATTTCGGAACACATGTGGCAGAAACTGGATGATCCAGAGAACGTCTAGGGGATGCTGTTCCCACGGTTTGGTCAAATCAATGCCAGACAATCTCATTGGGCCAGGGGGACACGTGATCCACCAAAAGCTACAGTTTTTGGGAAATAGTTTTGAAGAGAGGACAGTGTGCGACGAGGCTCGAAAAAGGACATTACCTGCCAAGATTTGTTACGGACAGATGTGTTAAGAACACGAGAGTGCGCCAGTAACTCATACGGTAGAGTGTGTGCATAAGAGTTTGAACCCGGGACAGTATTGTGCTATGAGTATACAGTCGTGTGTGGCGATAAGTGCCAATTGGAGAGAAGTTTCTGTTTACATGTGTAACAAGTGTATCCTTTTTCTTGTGTAAGTATGTCTTCATTTATTAAATATGTTAAAAATCTATATTTGTTTCCCTCATGTGCAAAGAAGTAGAAATTAAGTATCTGATCATTGGTAACTGCAACGAGTAAACAAGACCAGGTAACGTTAGGTCGAGCTCTTGGCTCATAAATTCCCCTAGCTTCCCTGGCCGAATCCTGGAACAGACCGTTACTAACCGCCCAAATCTGTTGTAGGCTCATTACATCGGCAGATCCATCTGGTCCATCAGCGAGATAATTCAGCAACACCTATCAAATGCAAAAACTGCCCAACCCACCACCAGACTTGCAAAACATATCAGATTCCACAACCAGAAAATCGAAAAAGTACATGTCAAATACAAAGCACGCACCTTCATAGACACAAAAATCTAAGAAATGCACGCCATGCTTTGCTTCCCTTACTGCAGCAGTTAACACCGGTGAACAGCAGACGACACATACGCAGACATACAGGCGACAACAGCACACCTAGCGGCAATTTAGGAAGAAACAGCAGAAACGTGCCAAGCAACGACAACGATTTCCAATGAGGATGGTGGCAGTGGCCACCGAAACTAATAGAAAGAAAATTACTTAAAACAGCTTCGTGGAAAATGTGAGTACCTATATTAACAAACATGTTTAAAAAAGTTGAAATAGTGAACTATTTTTCATGTTTTACCCTTCCTTTATATCCAGATTTGTTTTATGATTACAGTCTCATATTAAGAACACTAGAGCAAAACAAGCTGAAGTTAATGAACCTTATTTCTGATATAAAGGAATCTGGATTCAACATTTTTTTAAAAGAGAAGATTTTGTAGAAACTTGTTTTGATAGATATTACATATTTCTAATTCTCGAAGGTTTCCTGGTGGTGAATGATAAAGACGTTTTATCTGGATATTGGCCACGTGATTTTCAAATGGGCTTACAAGCTTTTAAGCGCTAACCAATGATTTAATCCCTGAAGATAAGAGTGACGTTAAATCTCGAAAGATCGGAAGCCTATCCAGAGATCACCTGGTTTATATCTCGAGAACTCCTCTTTATTATTACATACTTCTGCCCAAAATTTCAGTTTTTTGTAGAAAGACTAAAATATATATTCAACAATGAATAATATTTACTATGGTCTTGTATATATAGGGTGGTGCATATTGTATCTACCAATTTCAAATGACAATGGAAAGACAGTGAGTGCTTGCAGTAATTTCATATAGGCATTTAATACAGTGTATATTATGAACAATGCAGACATCAGTGCACCTTGAAAATAATGTCCTCTAAATATCCTTCAGCTTGGATGCACTGTTCAAGGTGATACAGAAAGGTTTTCATGATGCACGTCTCAATATGTCCCGTGGAATAGCACGTATTTCACGGCGACTGACGGTTCACAACATTACCCATGGCTCTCCGCTGTTTAATCCACCTCTGAATCCTGTGTGTTACTAGAACAGGTGCATGGTGATCTTCATTCTTCCACCGCAGTGCCTGTTTGGATGAAGATTTCCACCACCGCAATCAAACGATCCATGGTATTCTAATTGCCCGACTCCCAACTCTCCATGGGTGTAGGTATGCGACACGTGCATTCTGGCAGGATTGCCAACTCAAATTGGTAGATACAATATGCGCCACATTGCATAAATGTTCTTGGGTGTCTATCAATTTGAATTGTTCACTGTAGTTTGTTTATCATGTAGGGCATTTCCTTGCTTTATGTGAATTTTACCATGATTTAATAGATAAAATACTATTAAAACTAGTATTTCTTTAATTTTGTTTCACCTTCTAAAAAGAACACCCATGTGTGTTTAACTTCAAAATCCCTTCCGAACACTGATAATCATGATGTCTAAAATACAAGAACATGAGAACAAACTTACCTCATCATCTGTCACTAGTGCCTTTTTGATCACCTTCATTGCATATATTCTTCTAGTTTTCTTCAGTTCAACCATTAGCACTTTAGCATAGCTGCCACGTCCAATGACTCGGATGAGTTCGAAGTCGTTAAGCGAATACTGCCTTTGGGAGCCTGGCTCTAAATTGTCTTCAACTGGAAGTACAAGAACAGTGATTAGTATTAATTCTTTAAGACAGTTTCATCACCATATGCTCCTGTTCGATGTAGTAACTGTAGACTAATAGAAGCATTAAATACATGAACGACTTTTCCACTGCATTTTATACAGAGCATAACTGTACAATACTGACAAAAAGTTTCACAGCATGAGGAGGACAACAAGATGAACAACTTGTCTTCTAGTAGTTGAATGGCCGAGTGCTTGATTTGTGATGTGATAGTATGTTACAGAATCCTTATCATGCAACCGAGACACTGGCAGGTTGAAGTAGCTTGGCTTGACTGCACATGTGGCTGACGCAAGCAAAGTAGCTTTTGCAATTTCCTGAATTTTGAAAAAATATATATAATGTCATATATAATGTTTTAGGCATGTGCATTAAAAATAAACATGTTTTGTGCAGAAGTATTGCCAGTGCAGTGGTTACACAGTGTGTAACTAAATTGTTGTCTGCATGCAAAACATTGTTATGAATCGTTGTTCGCGTACATACTGTGAAAGTCTGCTAATGCTGTAGTGTGACACCTTTTGCAACAAAGAAACAGGTGAAATCAATGTAAATATAGTGTTTTTCTAATTTTATCACACTTCTGACTCTCTAGGCTAATAGCTATGATGAGGACGAATAATAATAATAATAATAACAACAACAAAAAAACAACAATGTGATGTGACAGGCTGTGAGGGCCAGTGCCTACCTACGGACTGCCAGCAGTGGTGTGCCCAGGATTTTCGAAAGGAGGGGGTTACCTGTACTTTTTAGTAGTATGCCCTCATTTTGCCATCTTTTTCTGCATTTGACATTCTCTTTATTTGGAATACTTGGCTAGAGGGGGAGCCCCCCTTGGGAATGTCACTGTCTGCCAGCCTCACTCCAACCAGAGGTGGGCGATCAACCAACAAGTTACGAGGTGACATGTGGTAGGTTTCCGTGACCGGGCTATGCTACTCGTTCATAGCTCCCCAATATTCTCACGATGGTGGGTTGCCATGGGTCACATACACAGGCTGAAATCTTAGGAGAAAAGTTGTTACGCTTCCCCCTTGACAGTGCAGGACGAGGACGAATTATGAGTCTATTAATTTGATGAAGGGACAGTTGCAAAGACATACCCATAACTCAAATCGTTTTTGATTTGCATTATTTTACTTTGCCATTTGTGCCACTTTTGGCTAATTTGCGAAGATGGAGATGAGTGATGACATGATGAAATTGATGAATGGACACTCACAAACATCCACGCCCAGTCAGAGATTTGAACCCGGGATCCCTAGTGCTAACCACTCTGCCATGGAGGCCAGCATAACTCAAATCATGTCTACCAAAATAACAAATACAATATTCTTGACTTTTTCACGACTTCTTCTCGACCTTTCTTCCCCCTTTTCCTCAACATTTATTTACTTAGGCATAGTTTGAAATCAAGAAAATATATATTTTTATTCAATGAAAAATCCTCACCACAAGGCCGGGTAAGATGAAAACTGACACTGTACTTTAACAAAAGATTTAGACTTGCTTCAATTGCACATAAAAGTTAATGCTTCGGACTTCATCCTGGATGGTGAATGGCCACCTAATTCTTAAGGAACGAAGTGAACAAATCATAACCAGAACTCAATACAATTTTATATTTCCAATTTCCAGATTCAATTTTATCAAATCTCAGTTTCAGGTATATAACAATGTAAATTCACTTTACTGCAAAAAAATAGCAAAAATTCTTGACCACAAGCATAATTTCTTGACTTTTTCTTGCCATTCTCGTTCATTTCTTGACTTTTTCTTGCCATTCTCGTTCATTTCTTGACTTTTTCTTGCCTTTCTCGTTCATTTCTTGACTTTTTCTTGAGTTTCTCATTCATTCCTTGACTTATTCTTGCCTTTCTCGTGCATTTCTTGATTTTTTCTTGAGTTTCTCGTTCATTCCTTGACTATTTCTTGCCTTTCTCGTTGATTTCTTGACTTATTCTTGCCTTTCTCGTTCATTTCTTGACTTTTTCTTGCCTTTCTCGTTCATTTCTTGACTTTTTGTTGCCTTTCTCGTTCATTTCTTGACTTTTTGTTGCCTTTCTCGTGCATTTCTTGACTGGTAGACACCCTGAATAAGTATAGGGTGTGACAGTAGTTGCTCTGTGTGTGGGATTGTATCAGAATGTTTGTGCAGAAGCTATAGGTATTACTGTGATGAGGAAATTTAAAGCTAAAAAAAGCTGATGTTCATGACTAAATAATATGATTTTTACTCCAATGTGAATTTTCTAACAGGATATAATGAACGACAAGAATGAAACAGGTATAATGTAATTGTTTTTACAGAAACTTGGCTTTCCAATGTTATTAACAACTGTGAATTTATTGATACTCGCTATGCTGTATTTAGGCAAGATCGGTTACATAGAAGAGGTGGTGGCGCATTAATTGCAGTAAAGAGTACTTTGAGGACCAAGAACATTGAAATAACTATAGAAAATATTCAGATTGTTTGTGTTAAGATAATAACTAGTGTTTCTTCCATTATAGTGGTTACAGTTTATTTTCCACCTAATACTAAATTACAAATTTACAATATGTTTTTTGCCAGAATGGAAGAGCTATGTAATATACATTCTTGTGGTCTGATTATTGTAGGAGATTTTAATATTCCAGAAATTGTAGATTCTAATTACGACTTAGAAAATGGTTGTCCTCTTTCCTTAACATTATTTAGATTTTTAAGTTTACTGGAATTACAAAGCATAAATAATGTAAAAAATAACAACGGAAAAACGTTGGATTTGGTACTGACCAACTTGTCTAACAATGTCGTAGTTAATCATAACTCTTTCCCTCTTCTAAGCCCTGATGCTCATCATCCTCCCTTATCACTTCAAGTCCACCGCTTTTATGACAAAACTATTCATAATGTTAAGTCACGTTCTATTTATACATATGATTACCGTAATGCTGATTTTTTCAATATATATAGAAATCTTAATCAAACTGATTGGAATCCTTTAACATTATTTAAGAATCCCAACGTAGCATTGGACTACTTTTATGAAATTTTAGATAAAATTATTCGTAATAATGTACCCATAAGGAAGCGTAATAAGAGAAAATCTTATCCGCCTTGGTTTACACTGGATATTATAAGATTACTTAAATATAAAGAATATTATAGACATAGACGTAAATTGTCAGAATATAACCAGAAGAAATTTGTTGAATTACGCAGAAAATCAAAATCTATGATAACTAAAGCTTACAAGATTTACATAAAGAATTCTGAAGAATCCATAAAAAATAATCCTAGGTCTTTTTGGAGTTATATTAAGGGTAAAAAGAAATCAACTAATAATCAGTGTAGTCTAACCTATAATGGAGTATTACTTGACAATAACAAAGATATAGCTAATGGTTTTGCGCAATTCTTTAAGAGCGTTTTTAATGATTCTATTCCAACTTACTCAATTCCTAGTGAAGTACCTATGATAGTAAATCAACCATTGGTATTAGATAGTATTACTGAATCTGAATGTGAAACTTCTATTAGAAAACTGAAATCGAAGAAAGCTAGTGGTCCAGATAGTATACCAGTTTACATATTTAAAGGATGTACTGATTGCTTATTGTTTCCTCTATGCACCATATTTAATTTGATTATAACCACCCAAATTTTCCCCGATAGGTGGAAAATAAGTAAAGTAACTCCTATACCAAAATCTGGTAACGCCAATGAAATCATTAATTATAGGCCTATATCTTTAATTTCAACACCAGCAAAAATTTTTGAACACATTTTATATAATAGAATTTGTTATCATGTTAAACCGTATATAACTCACCATCAGCATGGTTTTATATCCAAAAGATCAACCTTAACTAATCTTATCTCATTTACCCAATTTTTGGCAGACTCATTTAACAATGGTTACTCTGTTGATACTATTTATACAGATTTTGCTAAAGCTTTTGATAAGTTAGATCATGATATATTAATATATAAGTTAGCAAATTTCGGTTTTTCGTTTCCACTGTTAAAATTAATAGCATCGTATTTAAAAAATAGGAAATTTTATGTCACCTACAATTTTGAATCATCCCCTTTATATTGTGTTACATCTGGTGTTCCGCAAGGCTCAAACTTGGGTCCCTTACTTTTTATAATATTTATTAATGATTTATCCTCTGTTATAAAAAATTCTAATTATCTGCTTTATGCTGATGACCTAAAAATATTTAAATCCATTACAAATATAAGTGATTTAGCGCAATTACAGAAAGATATAAACAACTGCTTTCAGTGGAGTGTCACCAATAAGTTAGATTTTAATATAAGTAAATGCAGAACTATTACGTTTAGCAGACATAACTTATCTTATACTCATAACTATACTATGAATGGAATAGTTTTAAATAGAGTTAAACTTATAAAGGATTTGGGACTTTTACTCGACTCAAGGCTTACTTATAGAGAGCACGTACAAACATTAGTATCGGATGCATTTAGAATTTTAGGCTTTATATTTAGAACTACCAGAGAAATTAATAATATTCAAGCTATTGCTTCAATATACAATTCGATATTAAGAAGTAAGTTAGAGTATGTTAGTGTCATCTGGGATCCTTATTTTCAATGCTACCGTGATTTAATTGAAAATGTTCAGAATAAGTTCGTAAGATATTTATATTACAAAAAATTTAAAAGATCTTCATATTTAGAAAGAATATCCTATAATACTATTTTATCTGAATTTGGGTTCTCTTCATTACAATCAAGAAGAGAACTAGCCAAACATATTTTACTTTATAAATTTATAAATAACTTAATTGATGCTCAAGATTGTCTTCAGTTGATAGGATTCACAATTAAACCTAGAACGCTTCGTTCTTATTTGCCATTTTCTTTCGTTAATTCTAAAAATATTGTACATCAGAATTCAGTAATGGTTCGAATATGTAAAGCTCATAATGTACTAATACAAAATAATGTTAATATTGATTTTGCTATGTCCTACAAGAAATATTTATCTGTCATTAAACAATTTTATTCTTAATTAGTATTTTGTTTAAAAAATTGTAATTATATATTTCAAGTTATTTTATCAATGCTAAATATAATTTTATAATACAATATAATATAACACAAACTGAAAATAGGCATTAATATCATTTAATTATTTGTGTATATGCAATTGGTTTATGTGTTTGTATATGTTAATATTTATGTTTATGTATATGTTAATATATGTTTATGTATATGGATATTATGTACCATAGTTTATTTACTTGTAAGCCCCCGTTGTAAGTGGAGCAATAGCTCTGTTATGGGGAGTATGTATAAATAAATAAATAATGCTTGCTACACACTTTTTCCTCTTGGAAGAAAGTAAGAAGTTCATGACAGAATATTCACAATACTTCATATCATTATAGACACTTAATAACAAGACTATGGAACAAATCTTCATTATTTCACGGTACAAAAGTTGCATTTGGGTATTTATGCTATTATATAGAACACTAGAAATGTCTGCATGCACATAATTAATTCCACAATCAGAAAAATAATGTGATGCTAAAAAGTACACTCACATATATGGGAATTGACACTGAATAGCATGCACAATTATATTTTACTGATGTTAAGTACAATAGAAATATTATTTTCCAATGTGGTTATAAGCAATACATCATTTAAGCACCTGTACATAGTAATAATTTTAATAATGAAGATTTGAACATTATTCCTTTTGTATAAGAGCTAATAAAATGTAAATCTTTCAATTAACAAATCAGAAATGTCTGCGACTGTACAATTACAGTTTACGAGATAGTGATGATGATATGCATGAAAGGGAGTGAACGTCGTACCTGGGATCTTTCCTAGTTTTTAGTTCCAAAATTTTAACTTTATTTCTCTTGTAGTCTATGGTTATTACAAGCATAAAAACACAGCTTTTTGTTGCGACATTTCAGGAGAACACGCGCTCCCTTCATCAGATATTTATTTTTAGTTTGATTCATTTTTTTTTTTACATAGTTTCTTGGTGTTTTCTGTTACATTAAATTTTAAAGATGGTGGCCTACCCCACTTGTGAAATAGAAAACTCCATAGTGGGTCTATGTTACCATTTCCATTATTTAATTTATTCCAGTTTTCTTCTGCAATGATGAAGCTTCCCAGATATTAAAATCTATGTTTCCCTTCACTCTATTTAAAATCCTTCTCTTTTTAATCAAATCAAACTAAAAATAAATGTCTGATGAAGGGAGCATGTGTTCTGAAACGTCACAACGAAAAACAAACTGTGTTTGAATGCTTGTAATTACCGTAGACTACAAGAGAAATAATTCTACAATGCAAGCAAGGCGTACATAAAAGAAAAACTTTATGCTGTGCAAAGTAAATAAGTAAAAATCTGAATATCAGTATGTATATTATAAATGGATTAATAGAAATTTTTCTGACCTTAAGAAATAAAGAATAGATATAAAATTTAATGACAGCAATTCAATATAAAAATGTAACTGATCCCATGAAAAACCCGAATGGTTCTAACTGTATCTGCATTTGTGGTATCAATATATAAAAAAGCATTCATTAAGTTGCAGGTGTATTGCATTGATGTTTGTTTTGGACGCAAAAAAGTGAGGAAATCTGTGAACGAAATGCACGGGACGGAGATGGGAGGAGGACAACGGAAAGAAAGGAGTGAGGCGTTAGATGGGTGATTGCAGGAAAATGTTTGCTATCTGTCGGTTGTGTGAATGTTCATGGAAATTTTGAACTATCATCATGACAACAATGTGGCAAGACATCTGGACTGCGTTTTAAGCTCTTCATAACAATGGAAGTTATTTGTAGAGCAGTGTATAAGCATGGCCAAAAAACTTACAGTACATGTAGTTTCATTATGGATCTGCAACAAGAATTTAAATTCCTGCATCTTGACACAAATTCAAACCAAAAATCTCATGTTGTGTCATGTGGGGTACGTTTTCAAATGTCTCACAGCAGAAGAAGTGACATTAACCAGCAGAGTGTTTTTTCAATCATGAACAATATGCGAGCAGATGAAAAATCTTCTTTACATGTCTCAACAATGAAGTATATCTCGTTGGTGCGAGTGAACTTTACCGAGAGTTGTGGCCAGTTTTATTAACGGTTGGTGAAGAGTAAAACTGTTCTGAAGGAAATGAGTTCTGATAAATACTTCTGGCATTCCTCAACTTCAGTGCAGGACCAACATCAAAGTTTGATCAGAAGGGACCAGAAACACGATGTAAGTCATACCTCTTGACAACGAGAGATCATATTTCATTTACTGTTTTTGATGTATTATTTACGTGATCCATGGTTTAACACACAATAATACTAATAATAATGCATTAATAACAACAATAATTTTATAATTAGGCCTAACCGCTTTTTCAGAAGAATGTAAACTGACCTTGGGATGTCCCATTTTTGGGTCAAAATATTATGGTCACCTTTTTGAGCATGTCAATAAATAATGTGGGACTGTAATAAACATGCATTTAAGGAAATTGGGCTATATGAACTTGTGCCTTTTTTATTTTGCTTTGATATCTGTTTAAGTACATACATGTGCTAATTGACTCTCTTGTATTGGAAGTAAGAAAGAAAAAAGGGGAAAAATTTTCATTCCAATATTGTACACATTTAATTGCTCCGTGAAAATATAAATATTGGTTTCTGAGAGACTTTTGTGCATCTCCTTGTGTAATAATTGCAAGTACAGGATGATCCTAAAGTAAAGTTACTAAAATTTAAGTTTCATTATTTTTTAGGAATAACTGATATATATATATATATTTTTAATTGAAATTCAATTTCTTGGCAAGAAGTGTAGACTTTGAATCTCCAAGTGTAGTATCCTGAGTCACCGAATGGTGGTTGCACATAAATTGGTTGGTTTGATGCCAGGGGCATCCCGTTAAAATATCAGCAACCATTAAGCTACATTTAAGGACTACTTCCCAGGAGCAGTATTCTATCATATTTCTCGCATTCTATCAACATCTATGCTATCAATCCGCACTCAGCTTTCGCTTGCCCAATGGTGTCTTTGTCAATGGCTGACTGGGGTCGCCCGAGAATTGGGTTTTTTTCTACTGAAGTCCAACCACACTTGAACTGACGATTCCAGTGCTTCACTACGTCATACGATGGGGCATCCTCTCCATAGGTCAATTTCATCTCACCAAAAGTTTTCTTTTGTGTGCGGCCTCTCAAGTAATGAAACTTGATGACTGCTTGGTATTCCACTGGATCCATCACTACACCTTGTCTCAATTTAGTACTTGTAAGACAAAAACTAAGAGGAGTTCAGAATTGCAAATTACCTCATGACCTATGAATCATTACACATACAAAATTTCAGAATTCTACATTAACTACAGGGTGGCTCAATAAGTCACTTAACACCCTCAGTACAAGGCCACTGCGGCATGGAATTTGAAATTGGCGATGACCAATCATTGCCTGGCCATGGGGGAACCACATTGACGCCACCCACACGGTCGGCGGCCATCTTGATGTCCGCCATCTTGAATTCAACTTCAGAATTTTAAATGGGAAGGTGGTCGTGCGAAATATCAAAATGGGCTAGAATTTCACGAGAAATGCAATGGTGAAGGTTTTTTCAACGTATCTTTAACCAGTAAAAAGTTATGACTGAATTCTTGTACCAATTTGCTCCTTTTCGAGGTGTTAGAAAAATGCCTTAAAATTTGTTTAGCGCATCGGTAATGCATCGAGATCAAAGTGACGTCTATGGAGAGACGTTCGCATGCCATTGCACATTATTTTAATCGGATACATTCACTAAGAGCTGCGCATTATGAATGGTTGTTGCGAACAATTTACAGTGTGACGCTTCCATTGAATTAAAAGTCCTTCACAGTGACAACGCTAATGTTTATGTTCATAAGGAAGTTCATAAACAGAATATGCGACCCTTGTTATCTGATAACTAACTTTGGACAGAAACTGCTTCACAACGTTCCCATAGTGTTCTGGTGTTCCTCCCTATTGAAAAAAAAACTCTGTAAAAAGTACCTTCTTCCATAAGCAAGGATGAAAAAAACTGTTTATTTAACAAATCCAAGTAGCCCTAAGCATTTAAGGTTCCGTTGATGGAAAATTGACCAACCAATCGTGTTCCACACAGCACGCCACACCATTAACTTACCAGCACTAACCATTCAGCTTTGATCTGTAGAAAATGGGTTATCAGATAAAAAGCATCGAATATTCTGTTTATAAACTTCCTTATGAACATAAACATTAGCCTTGTCACTGTGAAGGACTTTTAATTCAATGGAAGCGTCACACTGTAAATTGTTCGCGTCAACCATTCATAATGCACAGCTCTTCATGGATGTATCCGATTAAAATAATGTGCAATGGCATGCGAACGTCTCTCCATAGACGTCACTTTGATCTCGATGCATTACCGATGCGCTAAACAAATTTTAAGGCATTTTTCTAACACCTCGAAAAGGAGCAAATTGGTACAAGAATTCAGTCATAACTTTTTACTGGTTAAAGATACGTCGAAAAAACCTTCACCATTGCATTTCTCGTGAAATTCTAGCCCATTTTGATATGTCGCACGACCCACTTCCCATTTAAAATTCTGAAGTTGAATTCAAGATGGCGGACATCAAGATGGCCGCCGACCGTGTGGGTGGCGTCAATGTGGTTCCCCCTTGGCCTGATAACGATTGGTCATCACCATTTCCATGTTGCGCGCTGCAGTGGCGTTGTACTGGGGGTGTTAAGTGACTTATTGAGCCACCCTGTAGAACTGGGTCAGGGGAAATCTTTAACGAACGTCGTATCACAGCACAAATAATTTTCATCTGGGTACCTGCAGAATTCATCACCATCTTTCCTTCTAACTTGATAATGAGTCAATTGTAAAAAATATGAATATCCTTGCCTTTTCAGGATTTTCTTCTAACCAATTCTGATGCTATCAACCCTTGGGACTTCTCTTCTCCTTGTTCATAACAAAATTTAATAATATCCCCAATTGTGTCAAGAAAACTTGCTCCAAAAATCTGAACCATCTTACATTTAAAATTAAAACTTTGCACATACACTCGTGTTTTTAAAGTTGAAACAATACTTCACAAGTTACACAGAATTATTACAGTAGTGTCATGATAATTTGAGGTGGATGGGAGTAACACTACCTTGAATTACAATAAAAATTTAACATATACTGAATAACTTAGGGAAAATTGGAAGCAACAAAAGAAAAAAAGAAAAACAGTTTGTGAAAAACGAAATAATAGCACTTAAACTGCTCAATACAGTAGTAACAATGATGTTGGAAAAAATTAAACAATATAGAACTACAAACGAAATAGTCAAATGCGTTCTGCTTCAGGACATTGCTTCATTTCCATTCACAAACTCACTTTATCTGAGCAATAAGAAAACTCTGATTTTACTTGCCTTGAATTATATACAGAACATCGGATTATCGAGACTCTACTGTATATGTCTGTGTTTAACAAATGAAATACATCCTTCTTAGAAAATTGCACCAATGAAAATGAAGTATTGACATTCCTGACCATATTCAACAATGCACAGTTCCACTAGAATGCAAACCAGTGTATCTATCTTATGTTTTTCAGAAGAAAGAAAAATAAATACAATTTCTTTCAAAAACAGTGCATAGTTTTTGAGTAGGGGGAAGGCTACACTACATTACAACCGACAACAGGTAGGTCACTAACTACTTGGGGAGTACAACACTAAGAAAAGCACTTACATGCTACTTCGTCATATATATGCAAGCCATGGTAGCAGTGGTCCAGGAGTGAAGCAGGAGGAAGAAAAAACACTAATTATAAGGATGAGTAAATATTCTTCCACTCATCAGAGACTTTTGAAATATAGGGTGTCTCAAAAAGATGGGAAATTTTGAAACGGGAGGTGTATAGAAGAAAATAATAGTTGCAAGATAGTGCAGAGGATGCCATTACATAATGCTGAAGAGATGTATTGGTTTATGATTTGAAGATGACCTCCAGTAGATGAAGGCCAATTCTGCACGAACATTCCTTCAGTCGTCGAGGGACATCCTGTGTGGCTCGACGTAAAATTTCCACAGAAATCTGGGCCATTTCCTCACAGATCCTTTAGACTTGAACTGATACAACTGAAGAATCGCTCAGATTTCTGAGTTACGTCAAGTCATGCAGAATGTCCTTCGATGACGGGAGGAAGGGTTGTGCAGAAATGGAGGCAATCTTCAAATCATAAACCTACACATTTCTTCATCAATATCAAATGTAAGAGCCATGGTGGTCTGGTCGGTAGGCATCTGACTGCCATGTGGGAGACCCGGGTTCGATTCCTGGGGATTGTGATCTAAGGTTGGGTTTCTTCCAGCCTTGTCGCAGCATGAAGCAGCTCTGAGGGTTAAAGGCAGCCAGAGCATGTTGCTGGCCACATTGCCTCTAAAATGGCAGAGATCGAGAATGTGTGAGGCTCTACCCCCACATCCCCTAAATGGTGCCTTCAAGGCACGGTACTATACGCACAGGGAACTTTACCTTAAGTAATGTCATCCTCTGCACTATTCAATTTCATGATTAAATCTCTTGCGCCTATTTTCCTCTTCTCCACACCTCAGTTTCAAAATTTCCCATCTTTTTGAGAAACCCCTTGTAAAGATTCTAATGAAATGTATACACATCAAGATTTTTACATCATTGACCAAAGCTGAATTAACATGTTATTCTTACGATCATTTCCAGTTACGAAAATCAGATTAAACTGTGTTAAATCAAGACTTTACAGACGTGTGAAGTATAAAATAAAGTTCCATCTGCAAGATTGGAGGAAGAGAAAGCAGATTTTCTAAATGCTTATGAAATATGTTTAAAAAAAGCTGAAAAACAAATGTAAGCCCATTTTCAGAAACCCCTGCACGAATGTTTGATTCATACCCTATATGCACACAGAACGCGAAGTTAGTTGCCTATTACATAAAGCAAAATTGAGAAGTTGATTTTCTTGCATTTTATATATCCTTACCTTTGGTGGAATCTTCAACAGGGACAGAATCAGATGAAATATCTAATGGTTCAGGAAAATCCTTGTCTGGCAGGAGATCTGAGGTTGGGGTGCCTGAAAAATTATGCAGATATGACATGTAGTTGGACATAAAATAAACAGTTCACACTTCGTATTTAACATATAAAGTTTACAAACAGACATGGCAAAAAAATTTGTAAGCAACTGGCACAAAATCTAAATATGGCAACCGGGTTTGGCACTGAATTTTAACTGGCGTTGCCAAAAATGGATCTTTATTCTATGAGGGGGTATCAAAAAGTTTTGCCTGTTCAGGTATAATTTATTTAATAATGGAAAGATTGAAACAATGAACATACATATAGTTTGCCTGTAGTGTCCTTTACTCAGAGTTACCCTTACGCACAGTTGCCATCACGTTCGATGTATTTGAGCGAGCGTTTTATCCAGCCATCAAAACCAGTTTGGAAAAAATTCCACAGAACACTCCCTGCCTCACAGTTTCAAAGCTGTTTTAACCTCCTGTAGGTCCTCGAATCTCATGCCACGAAGCACAGGCTTAGCTCAGACTTTTGTAGTTAATTTCAAAGTGGGAGAAACCGAAAGTGTGGACATGACAAGGAGTGGCTGGCCATCAACGTCGTTGACCGACGACAACCGCCACAGGGATGATGAGCTCATTCGAGAGGATAGACGCATCACCATCCAGGAAATTTCTGATACAGTACACGTGTCCTATGGGTCAGCACATGCAATGATTGAGAATTTGTGATACAATAAAGTCTGGCAAACTATATGTATGTTCATTGTTTCAATCTTTCCATTATTAAACAAATTATACCTCAACAGGCAAAACTTTTTGATACATCCTCGTAACATGGAGAGGACACGGATTGCAAAATTGAGTTTGGGATGGGACTTCTTGTAGTGGTAGGGTATCGTAAAAGCATTGGCATGTCAAGATACCACTGCGCACTAGCTAGCTGCTAGATGTCACATTTTTTTCGTTAGTGAATTTTTACTTGTACTCGTGTTGAATTAAGTTGCACTTTTGTTTATAATCTTGAGAATAGCATTTAATAATTTATATACACATTGTGGAAATTTCTGAATGATTCTGCAGTTAGTGACGATTTCGAACCTTATTAGAAAGTTTATACGTTATTTTCATGAAGTAATTTTATATTATGTATTCAAAATATGTTTTCAGTAAATTTTATGCATTTTTATATGTTTTGTTTTACTTTCAAAAAATTGTTACAGAAAAAATCATAAATGTGAGAAAATTTATGTAAAATATAACACATTATATATACATCAGTGGAAAGAGAAAGTGTTGTTGATTTTAGAAAAAAAAAATGTTAAATAACAATACACTGAACAACACATTCTCTGTGATTTTTTTAAAAACAGAAAAAAAGTCTCCTGGACAAATCTCGGTATTCTAAATAATGTCTGGAAAGGGTTAACATGAACACACACACTCACATACACACAAATAGAATAATATTACACTTACTTATAGTAGGAGAGTCTCCATTCTGTTCTTCCTTTGTTATAGGTTCTACCTGTTCATTGTTGCAAGTCTTCTGAACGAGTTTGTGGCACTTCTTATGGACCAGCAACTTGCACTGGATGCATTTGAAGCCCTGGCGACCAAGACCCCAGATGCGGTCTTGGCAGAAGGCACAAAATGCTCTCTGAAAGGGTAAAAAACAACAGAATATAGTTTAACATTTTAAAATTTAAAAAAAAATACATGACAGAGTACAGGGTGTCTACAATTCCGTAAAAACAAAATTCCCTGGTTTTTCCAGACCAAGAACCAAAAATGTCTAAACCAAGTCTTTTGGGCAATTCTAGTATTTAAACACGTGTCTAACAAGACCATTGTATTTTTAGCCAAACACCACATTTAGAATCCCACTTAGCCAAGTTTTTAGAATATTTACTTCACATGTCGAAAGTAATAACGAGAAGGGAAATTGAATATTAACTTACTGTTGAATGGGGGCATTAGGGGTGGGCTTTTATGTATTGACTAATGTTAACGAAGAATTCTTTTTTTAATTAAAGAGCATAATAATCATTGCACACACATAATTATTATAAAATGTAGTAATGTATGTATTAATCCTAATATCTACCAAACAACCCAAAAATTGCAACACGAAAGTGGTAAATGTTAATAATTACTTACTGTAGTAGATTTCTACTTGAAAATAGTTCCAAACAAGACCCCTTTTCCTAAAGTATTTCATGTATAATTTCTACCGCAACTAGCGGTAATATAATAACTAGGTAAACTTAAGTGTGGTTTGTCCACAACAAATTGAAAATTTCTTGCATGTCCTTTTTATCCTTTGATTGTTTGAAAACCTGCCTTTTAGTTACCTGCGGTAACACCGGCTACATGCCTCTGGAATGCATACTTGGGTAGAAGTGTACATTCGAACTTTTGCTCTGAAAGCAAATGCGTACTTCTATCCCTGATGACATTGTTTTAGTTCGAGTATTGGATTTACATAACAAGGGAACATTGTTTAAACTAAAACGTTTAATAGAGGGCATGGATAATATGAGAGGAAATCGAAAAGTCTTTGCCCCTATTTTTCTTTCAGCCAAAATATTAGTGTGGTTGAGAAACCCATATATTACAAGGTAACCAAAAAAGTTGTTGCCATTTTTGATCATCAGAAACAAAAAGGTATGCAAAGAATGTCACATACTGTTAGTCCTCAAAGTAATCCCCATCGACATCCATCACCTTTTGTCAACATGCCAGCAGCTGTGCAGTGCCCTGGCGATAAATCTCGGGGTCTCGGACGGAAAGAATTCCGTGAGTGCTTGCCGCAAGTCTGCCTCATTTGCGAAGGATTTCCGACGAAGGTGGTTGTCCAGGGAATGGAAGAGGTGATAATCTGTTGGCTCAAGGTCTGGGAAGTACCGTGGATGGCCCAGTGTCTCCCAGCCAAGTTGCTGTTTGGTATCCTTGGCCACCCGCACCACATGCGGCTTGGCATTGTATTGAAGAAGCATACACACTTGCGATTAACCAATGCTGGCTCCTTATGCTTCAGTGCCTGCTGCGAGTAGAGGTCCCCAGTGATGGTTTGGCTCGTTAGTAGCAGCTCATAGTGCACCACTTGGCAACTAGTCCACCATACAGAGCATGATCTTGCATGGGAGTGAAGATGGTCTTGTGGTGTGAGGCACAAAGTCCCATGTTGACAACCAATGTCGGGCACACTTGGGAGTGTCATATAGGTCCCACTTTTCGTAACTGGTGAGCACTCGATCGAATATGGGTGTGTTGTTGTGCTTTTCTTGCATTCTGACAGTGTATGAGGTATCCTGTTGCTCAACTTGAACATCTTTCCTATGTGATGCAGGTGCAGTCCGGCTGTTTTATCGGAAACCTGGAAGTGGTTGGCAAGCTCACCACACCTTAGGCTGCTGTCCTCCTGTATGACTGCCTTCAGGGCCTCGTCATCCAGGACCTGTGGTCGGCCACTGCTGGGTTCGTCACAAAGTGACAGATTTCCCAACCTGAACTTCTGGAACCAATTCCTATTGGTGTGTTCATTCACAGCATTATCCCCAAAGGCTTGAGATATTAGGCGACTTGATTCTGCTCCCGACAAGCCCATCTTAAAGTCATAAAGCAGACAACCCCAAACGAGCTGCTTCAACACTTCCATTTCTCTTCGCCCCTGCTCAAGCTATGGCTGCTGTGAGTGTGCAATGTGTCTGTATTGGGCAAGACCAATGTTCCCACTCCCACCCTGACCACTTTTCCGGCACGTGGCACACATATTTTCCTATCAGTGATCACGTCTTCCCATGTGATGTTGAAAACGGCAAGAACTTTTTTGGTTACCTTGTATATACATTCAATGCAATAGTTTTTTCTTGGAACGGTCGAGCGTTAACTCTCGGCTGCTCCATGGCTTGGCGCTGCTGTCAGTTTGTAAAGATGGCTGTGGTACTCAACACATCCACGTCGTATGAGCAGTGAAGTATTATTCGTTTTCTATGGAGCAAGGGTCGAACACACATCAAGATGCATAGGGAAATGCAGCCGACGTATGGGGACAAGTGTCTCGCTTTGAGAAGTGTGCGGTGGTGATGTTGTGGGTTCGAAAATGGCTCGTTTGCCTACGTGGAAGCTATGGTGAAAGCGGATCGGCGTGTGCACCTGAAGGACATTTCCAAGGAGCTTGGCATTTATTATGGCAGTGTTTATGATATCGTTCACGAATCCTTGGGAGTATTGCAAGGTTTCATGTCGGTGGGTGCCTAAGCTTTTGGATGACCTGACCAAGAGCAAGCGAATGATGGCTTCACTGAAATATTTGCAGCATTACGCCAAGGAGGGTGAAAGTTTCCTGGATCTCACTGTCACTGGAGATGAAACGTGGGTATTGCATTTCACTCCAGAATCAAAGCAGCAGAGCATGGTGTGGAAACATCCACATTCACGTGTCACGAAGAAATTCCGCAGAATGCCATCAGTTGGGAAGTTGATGCTCAAGGTATTCTGGGATGGCCGAGGACCACTCCTGCTGGATTTCATGCCACGAGGTGCACACCATCAACGCTGACAGCTATTGTGGCACACACTTGCGTCTGCGAGCTCCATCAGGAAAAAGCGCAAGGAATTCTCGATGTGGACATTGTGGTTATCCTCCACGATAACGCCAGGCCTCATGTGGCAAACAGGACCATTGACAGACTTCAGTCATTCGAATTGAATATTCTGGAGCATGCTCCGTATAGTCCAGACCTCGTCCCCAGTGATTTCCATGTGTTCGGTCCACTGAAGTTCCTGGCAGGACAGAGGTTCATTTGCGACGACGAAGCGAAGACCGATGTCCGGCAGTGGTTCCACGATCATCCATCCAACTTCTACAACAGCGGCATCTCCAAAATTGTGGTGCGATGTGACAAATGCCTGAACCACCGTGGTGACTATGTGGAAAAATAGTGCAAGGTACATAGAACAATTCCTATATTTTGATTTCCTTGCACGTTTATTATTTCGGGTGAAAAAAAATTGGGGCTTTTTGATTTGCCTTCATATAATAATATCATAAATAGCAAAAATAACATTAGGAAGAAAAAACATTTCTTCCATCAGTGCCTGAATAAGAACACAACACAGAGTCGTTTACATCTCATTTGATACGACAATTCTGAACACCCACAACACATGATCATGTACCGACTTCAAGAAAAGTGTCAATAGCCCTTTGCTCTGTGCATACCTTCACCTTTCATTATTACTACGCATTCCAAACTTGACATGGTATATTTCTTTCATGCCTCCATTTTGGTGTGCCATCAATAATGAATTATGGTAATTTTGTATTTTTTAGTCTAAAACTTTAATTCTGCAATTCTAAATGTAATGATTCAAAAACCATTTAAGAATTAAGAGTTGTTGTTGTTGTTGAGTTGGTGTTTTAAGTCCACTTTATGCACAGTATGGTTAATCGGGACTGGACCTACAGTTTAAAGTGGGATCCGTGGGATCCGAACCACTTGTGCCTCCACCGGGTATCGAACCCGGGACCCCTTGATTACAAGGCAACGACGCTACCACTGCGCCATGGGGGAGGCCCTTAAGAATTAAGAAAATGATTAAGTAATTTTCTTAACAGATGATGCTTACCCCTGTTGAATCTTCACCAATACACGCATGTTCCTTGCTGGAAATTTCTACCGTTTACAGTACACAGAATCTACTATCAATTGTACTGTACTTCTCGGAAATCTACTGAAACTTAATGGTTTCCTACTGAACATCTTTAGTAGGCCTAACGATGTACATGTACACTACAAGTGAAATATTATCTTCTGTATTACATGTAATATTGTACGTAGTGTGTCTATCTCAACATGTTGGCTGTAAACATAACTTTTCATTCCCTCTGTTTAACAATTCCTTATTACATCTATTTGAACATTTAAACACAGAAGATGTTTCAAAACATCTATTGATCTATTTAAAACAGTACAGTAGAGAAACTACAAGTGAAAATATTTTTTTCAGTATTATATTTAATATGTATGTAGCGTGTTTAGCTTAAGATGGTAGCTTTAAATATTACATTTCATTCCTCTTTATTAACAATTTTTATTCATGTGTGTTGGAAAATCTGAACACAGTAGATGTTTCAAAACATCCGTAGATCTACTGAAAACAGTAGACAGATTTTTCAGTAGGGTTGACTCAGAATAAAATATATTTAATAACCAAATACACCTCATGCATACAGACTTGTGTATGTCTAAACTTCCCAGGTACTTACTCGATTGAATCGTTTGGCCTGAAAGATGTGTCCGTTGACCCTGTACAACTTCCGCCAACGCCTAGCACCTCTGCGATATATACTTCCTGGAAAAAACAAAACAAGCTAATGTTAATATAAAACGAAAGGCCTAAATCTACACAAAGGTTATAATAATTTTGCATTTTATAAAGGTTTGGGTGCTAATATCGTCACAACCATCAATAGATGTATTTAAATAATAATAACCCTTGGCGGAACAGCCTTTGACTGCCGGCCTAACTCTCGCATGCTTCAGCAGAGGTGGGAGATCAATCAACCAGTTACGGGGTGAAGGATGGTCAGCACGACGAACCTCCAGTTGTTGCAGGTTTTCATGACCGATTTACGCTACTCATTCCTAACTCCTCAATTCCATCACAATGGTGGGTGGTCACCGGTCCTATACAAAGGCCAAAATCTCAGGAGAAAAGTTGCTATGTTATTCTCCACAGTCTCCTGCAACGCAGTATAGAGCGATGTCGTGCAATCTGATTACTTGTTGCTGATGTATTTTCCTTTCAACTACAGTGTTCTTTGATTGACTATTACGAACAAGTATACAATTTATGCAAAATGTGATAGCGCTGTTATTAGTTTGACGGATGGTCAAAAGAAAAAAGTATCTAGACATTTCCCTTGTATCGCTAATGAATGGTTTTCAGGATGGGATAACCTACACTGTTGTTTTCCAGCAAGATGGTGCACCACCGCATTTCGCCAGAATCGTTCGGGACTACCTCGCTGACACCTTCCCCGATAGGTAGATCGACCGTGGCTCACCAAGATTTTGGCCAGCTCGCTCTCCAGACCTGACGCCCCTAGACTTTTTGTCTGGGGTTTCATTACGTCTAGGGGCCGGCCCCTGTGACGACGCCAGGGGTCCCGGGATCGAATCCTGGCCTGGGCATGGATATTTGCGAGCGTCCATTCATCAATTTCATCCCCATCTTCGCAAATTAACCAAAAGTGGCACAAAAGCGAAGTAAAATAAAGCACATCGAATCAAATTAGGTCTAGGGTGTACCAAGTAAAGATCAACACCATAGAGCAACTGACACAGCGAATAGATGCAGCAACAGGGGAGATCACGCCAGCTATGTTGGACCATGTGTTCCATGCAAGAAAGGTGGGTGGGTGCTATGCCTAGACTTACACCACATTGAAATGTAATGAGTTTGTCTTCTATTCAGGAACACTTTTAGCAGTAATGTCAATTTTGTCAATAAAATACTATTTGATTAAAATGTAACTAGACTTTTCAATCACCCTGTACATTCAGAATGTACACATATTCAACTGTTTTTCATTTTCTCATTTTAGACATGACTAAAATAGGCAATATAGAACTTATGTATTCATCTCAGAAATTGCCCAAGGGTTTTAAAGCTTAAAAGCCTACATTTTCTGGTTAAGGACCCCCCCCAAAAAACGCATTTTGGGCTGAAAAACACATCTGGAGGCTAAACCTCCTATCCACGTGTTTTATGTTTACACAACACACACATGGCTTCAATGTGGACATGACTTCATCCGGGCCACACGCTGGAGGGAGGGGGGGGGGGTGGAGGCATCATCCCCTTGTGGGTGCAGCTTTGTAATCATAATGAGGAAGCTTTGCTACCGAATAAATAATCGTAATAGGAATATGCATGGGTAATCAGCCGCATCTGCAGCCGAAGAGGAAAGCGAGGCAAAGGGGTATTACGCACGCTGATTGGCTGTAACAATTAACCAACCCTGCTCTACAAGTGTGACCCTAATTAGAAGCGAATGCAATTTGCCTGTACACAGCACCCGGCGAATCGTCCGGGAGCATTTGTTTTGTTACCGAAGAAGTGACTTGTGCCTTTTACCAGCGAACGTATCAGGTTTCACGTTAACGGCAATGACACATATGTGTGTGTGTGTGTGTGTGTGTGTGTGTGTGTGTGTGTGTGTGTGTGTGTGTGTGCGCGCGCGCGCGCTGGGGCGGGGGGTGCGAAGGGGTGTTCTAAAAACGTAGACAGAATAGTAAAGTCTTGGTTGGGTAAGCGCATATCGGTCTCATGGACCATCCTTAAAAACGAACCCTTGAAACAACAAAAAGATACTAAAAATCGTTCAATCCTAAACAATACGCCGACCTCCGCATTAGAGTGGTTAGCACAGTGGTCCTGGGTTTGAATCCACCCCTTTTAGCCTGGGCATGGGTGTTCATCAACCTTATGGGCCTCCCCGATGACGCAGGGGTAACGTCGTCGCGTTGTAATCAAGGGGTCCCGTGTTCGATACCCGGTGGAGGCACGTGGCACAGTGGTTCGGGTCCCACTTTAAACTGTATGCCCAGTCCCGATTAGCCTGTGCATAAAATGGACTAAAAACAACAAATCAATTAACCAATCAACTTTCATCATTTTATCACTCATCCCCATCTTCGCGATTAGTCAAAAGTGGCAGAAAAGCCTTCACAAAAAATTAGTCCCTATCTCAGCTATTCTTGGAACCGAGACACCTTAACTAAGTTACTTTTGAACCAAGTGGGCCTAACGCAGCTAGTCCTGAAGTGAGTGACCCTAACTCAGCTACTCTTGAACCGAGAGATCCTAACTCAGCCAATATTAAACCCAGAGACCCTTATTCTGCTACCTTGGAACAGAGTGACCAAAACTCAAGCTACTGTTGAACAGAGTTGACCTAACTCAGCTACTCTTGGAACAGAGTTGCCATAACTCAGCTACTCTTGGAACAGAGTGACCCTAACTCAGCTACTCTTGGAACAGAGTGACCCTAACTCAGCTACTCTTGGAACAGAGTGACCCTAACTCAGCTACTCTTGGAACAGAGTGACCCTAACTCAGCTAGTCTTGAACCGAGTGAGTGACAAACTCAACTAGTCTTGAACAGAGTGACCCTAAAACAGCTACACTTTCGAACCGAATGGCAATAACTCCACTAATTTTCGCTATTCTTGGAACCAAGTGACTAACTCACCTACATTTCGAAAGTTAGGATACTTTGAACGGCATGTCTCTAAAACTCGATGGGGAAGACATGACCCAGAGCTGAGAGATTCCACCATGAAAATCTCTGCAATAGCATATTTCGTAAAAAGTCATGAAAAAGTTCTTTTGGGGCTGGAATACTTTTAAAACCTTCAAAGATAATATCAACCCACGCGATGTAATAAGGGGGGGAAAAAAACTCCAGTTCACCTTTTTACTTCGCCATTTTGGAACCTTGCCGGTAAACCGAAATGCCACTACGGCTCCTACAGAAACTTCTTTCACCGCTAGCTGTTGCTGCATTCACCGCTCTTTCAGCTTTCAACCGCTGAATCGCACTTCTATCAAAAGTGCCACGTAGCGCGTTGATTTGCCTTTTGTTCACGTTCCGCCGCCAATAGCATGTATTTAGCCTCGGTTGTGCACTTGCTCAATAGATGTCACTGCTATCGAATGACGTGCGGATTCCAGGCATTCAATCTCTTGTACACAAGGATATAGGGAAAACGAGTACGTTTCTCGACTTGAGTTCCGACGACTCCATTATTGGGCAGGACTCAAGACAATGAATCGATTTGCAACTGGATTGGACCGATGTAATGTGCAACTCACAGATGGCTCTGAAATGCAATATTATTTGGAAGCTAGCACCCATGTTTGTTCATGACGTACACTGAACAGTATATATATTGCAATGTTTAGAGATGACAGAAATTGGCAATCTTGCTTCAGTTTTGATCACACAGCACTAAAGCATATCTGTAATGTAAATGTGCAAACAAACAAACCTGTGGCTTTATTCTATTTTATGCAGTACAGGGTGCCACACAAAAATTTTAACCGAAAGTAGTAAGTAGTCATTATTTGCAGCTTCTTAAAATAACAATATAGAGAAATCAATGCAGTGAGGCCTCCTCGATGGCGCAGTGGTAGCGTCGTCACCTTGTAATTAAAGTATCCCAGGTTCGAATCCCATGTTAAACTGTAGGTCCGTTCCGATTAGCCTTACTGTGCATAAGGTGGACTGAAAACGCCAATCAATCAATCAATGTAGTGTTTTTACTTTTCCTTGTCAAGAATGTAAAAAGAAAAATAGCACAGGAATTAAGGAAATGACAGAAGATAATGAAAAATATTATATTTACACTTCATTGTTTTTACACATTCGGTGATTTTTCTGCATACTTATTTTTTGTATATACGAGGCGCGTCCAGAAAGTTCCGATGAGCTATTACGTAAAACAAGAACGATAAGTAATAATTGAAATTTATTGCGTTAGTTACATTGACTCATTTGACATTTGTCGTAGCGTGATACTAAATTTTGTATGCCCGTGTCATGTGTGTCTACTGGCAAGGACTGGTACCTAATGTACCGCATCGTCGCTGACAAAACGTTGTCCTGCCAGAAACTGCTTCAGCTGAAAGGTAGAGACGAAACTCGCTAGGTGCAAGGTCGGGGCTGTATGGGAGGTGGTGCAAGATATCCCACTTGTGAAGCCAAAGAGCCCGCGTGCATTTAGCTGTATGGGAATGTTCACATTGGATCGGCCTTCCGTGAATTGTCTACACCAACGCCCGGTCCCTTCACTTGAACCAATTGCTGTTGGATCTATCTACGCTGGCGTCCGCTTCTCAGCGTGCGAAAGTCTGATTACGCCATGTACAGTGGGATCCATGAGTATTACCGTGCAAATTGTCCATGACTATTTTCGGTAACAGTTTCATACATCGGAGACACAATTCTTCAATTTTACACAAGAAACTACTTACGGAAAGAGTTTCTCCAAGGTGAACAACGTTCGTCGAGGTATTTTCTTTCATCATGGAATATATTTGACCTGGAAATCATGTATTTTTCAAGAGAAATATCTCACCGTCGCAGACTTGCCATTGCTTTCATTTGCTTGCCCTACGACAACCGGATGCTGCGTACGTTTGATGACGTAAGCCCCTGTCAGTGTTTCAACCCCACCTTTTTTTTTTACTATGATTGCCTAACGTAACCAAACCTAACCTAACCTTATCGGAAATAGTTCGTGGGGCTATCCGTGAATGGTTCTTGGGGCTATCCGTGTATGGTTCGTGGGGCTATCCGTCAGCTACCCGTGCATAATGTATAATTTCCACCGGTGACGAACACGATAGTAGGTATTTTTCGGTGAAGAAGGTTGAAACACTGCATACCCACAACGTGAGTCAAGATGTGCCCGTCATATTGCGTGTTCCGAAAGCAAAGAATGGAATAAAAAAAAGCACTGAGAATGTGAAAAATTGCGTTTGTTCTCGTGTAAAAAGCATAATGGCACCTTGAACTATGTTCCGCAATACACAATTGGTAAGTACGAACCATGTGAAACACGAAATATGCGATTTTAATGTGTCTCCGATCTATGAAACTGGTACCCTATTTTCATTAATTTTTCTCTTACATTCTATGTGTTTTAAGCGATGGAGTTTTATGTATGCTGGTGCAGAATTTATTTATTTATTGATTTAGTTTACTTTACTTCGCGTCTTGTGCCTCTTGGCTAATTTGCGAAGATGGGGATGAGTGATGAAATGATGAATGGACATTCACAAACAACCAAGCCCGAGCGGTATTCGAACCCGGGACCCTTGGCGTCGCACCGCGATGTGCTAACCCTCGGCCACAGGGTCCGGCACTGGTGCAGAAGTTGTCAACAGTTTGTTTTGAGTTTTCTTTCCATTCTTGAAGCTCTTATTGGGTCAAATAAAGTGCATGAACATGGTGATGAACAATTTGCACGGTAATACTCATGGATCCCACTGTACCTCGCATTGTCTTCTGACGCCAGGCGGAATGCCTTCGTTGTTAGGCCAAGAGATTTAAACATAACAACGAAAGCATTCCGCGCCTACGTCAAAAGATGAAATACGGCGCTTAACCAAGATGTTTGAGTTTGGTGCGATGAGTCATACCAGTCCGACAACTATAGAGCAACCACAAGGAAAATAACCGCGCACCTTCCCCTTCATCTCGAGCCATAAGGAAGCACGTTCCACTCTACCCCTACCCTCCGCGCAGGAGTCGCGTGTCTGCGAAGGCTCCTTTGCCTGTGGTTCCATCGGAACTTACTTTCTGGACGCCCCTCGTATTTTAGTTTTAGTGGTGACAGTTAAGTCTGGGATGTTCCTTGCTTTGGGATCTTCGCACAAGTACATACACACACGGGGAGGTAGAGAGAAAGAGAGAGAGAGAGGGGGGAGGAAATCCTATTCAATCTGTTCGAAGTCTCTCCACTCCACTTGGAAGAGTGTAGGGTTGCACGGACTATTTCGCTCCAAGCACCGGTAGGAGGGTGTCATTACAACGTTAGGCTTCAGACTACATCCCCGATGGAAGAGACAGAAAAGAAGGTGGGAAAAGGGAGGAGAAGGAAGAAGCAATCTGCAGCAAGGATGCTCGAATTAAGATTCGGTCCAGATGGAAACCTCGCGCCGTTATTATGCAATCAGAAGTCCGGGGAAAAGTTCTTTTTCTTTCTTCCCTAACTTTATATTTTTTTTGTTCTCCTTAAGAGGCCGGATTGATCCTCCACAGAAAAAGAGGTTATGCAGCGTGACTTGAAACCGAAAATTCTCGGAGTAAAAAAGCCCGCAGTAAAACACTGTCGCACTGCAGACTGCATTTATCAGCCACGGAAAACAGGTGATCATTTCTGGGATCAATACGACCATAACTCATCCCTCAACGGTGGCTGTTTTTTTGTTAATGGCATTTACGCCCCCCTCTTCGGGGCAATGCGGAAGGGTATCCGCACGCTGCGGTTCCGAAAGCGACCATGGGCGCCATTTTTATGAACCGCGCGTTCTGGCACCACCATATGCATACGCGTGGAATGCAATTCTTCTTGTGCAATTATGTTTGTGTACAAATTGCAACGAAAAATGGAAGCTAACTCCGTACCAACTAACTGTAGACCAGGCGAAAGAGATGATGCGAGTAGTGATGCGAGACGGCTCCACCAATGAAGTGAGAGAAACGGAATTGTGTAATGGGCGACGGGAGTTACCCGGTTTCCTCCTTCGCTATGCAGCGTTGCAAACTTGTGAAAAGGATAATACCGAACGCACATGGCAAACGGACAGTATTTTTGTCTTCAGGGCCGTACGATTGGTTTAAGAATTTCTTAGGGAAATATTAGGGATAAAACTGCAAGAGCAAATTTTGACAAGCCGTGCATTTACCGTCGTACTAAGGTGTGGACCTTACGGTTGGCAACGCTGCGCTTTCAGTTCTCGATTTTCCTCCTCCTCCTCTGCCGCTATGCGCGGCCCTGCTCTACAGTTACCTGGAACAGGGTATAGAGCAGGACTCGAACCCTGGCCTCGCCTATTTTCATGGTCGTGTGTTTAGAATGGCGTATCATGACAAATCTTAACACAAATACAATACTTTGAATTATGCGATAAGTTATAAAAGTCTAGAAACCGTCCACAATCAAGTGATATGTTCAATGAGACTGGGCTTAACAATTTTACACAGGGAAAAATATGACAATTCCTTACGACTCTCATAGCATAAGCCCATACAACAACTGCTGACACCTGTCAAGAAAAATGATTAATATGAATATGTGGTTCCCATGTTCACCTCCAGAGGAAACCACTGGTGATGCTGAGTAGAGAAAGAATCATTATGAGTACAAAAATAGAGGGTTTAGAAAAAGTGCATTTTATACATAGTGACAGCAAAATATTCCTAAAATTTACCAGGCCGGAAAAATATATACATGTATATTGAATTAAACCTGCGATAAAGTACATGTAACACTAGAAGTTTCGGACAAGAACAGCACTAAGGAAGTCATTAAAGAGAAACAACTGATGGTGTAAAATCTCGAAACCGTAGAGAAAAAAATCTCGCAGTTTACAGGCGCCTTTTATGGAAAACCCTGTAAGACTCACACAGTATTGTTGCTGTCTGACACTTCATTCTGCCTTCATGTATCGGGGTCTTTTTAACAGAATATTCTCAGGGTGTATCCCGCGTACCTCTCCTTTTCATCATTAATTGTTATAACACCCTGTATGACAATAATATACAGGGCGATGCATAACGCTCGGTTTCGAACGTTCATAGAAACAACAAAAAGGTGCATATCAATACATAAAGAATCTCTCCAAGTTCCTTACAGGTGCTAAGATATGTGCACCCCTGGTGATGCGGCAGTCATTAATACCGAAATAAAGCTCCTGTCACACACGTCCCAACACATCACTACCAATACCAGCGACTGCATTCGTGATCCTTACTCGCAGGTGTCCTAATTAAGGTGGCAAAGGGAGTACGAACACGTGATCTTTGATTTAACCCCACAAGAAAAAATCGCATGGGGTTATGTCAGGTGAGCGTGGAGGCCAAGGAAGAAGGAGAGTCATCTCGAAAAGCACGTCCAATCCAACGACATACATTTTTGTTTGTTGCATATCAGTTATTATACTGTAATTGTGTGATGGGGTGTAAGGGGTGGCCCTTCCACGTAGTACGCCGTGGACTGTATTTTGCACACTAACGAGGCTCTGGCGTCTGAACCTACGGCCAGGATAATCCTTCGCAGGGCTGTGTGTGTTTTGTTCTTATATGTGCTGAGTGCCCCTTTACAGCCTAAGCATTCAACCCAAGTGAGAATATTTTAGTCCTCCGACATTACAATTATGTTACATTATATTTTAGTTCTGGTAAGAAGCTGGACCCCGTATAATGTGACGGGTTCAAAATAGCCTAAGTGCTGACGCACCCAAATTTTCAAATTCACTCACTAAATGCAAACTTGGAGAGATTCTTTATGTATTGATATGCCTGATACGCACCTTTCTGCTGTGTGTGTTCTTGTACTATAAACATTCAAAACCCTAGAAGAAATTATGAATCACCCTGTATATATATTACAGAAAACACGACAAATACCACAGCACCAAAACAACATGAACGATACGTCCAAAACACGAAAACCAATTATAAATTAAAACTTAAAATAAAGAAAAAGACAGCCATGTAGCAAATAAAAACGTTAACGGTAAAAAGCAAATTATCCACGTGTAAAACACACACAAAATAAAATTGGCGCACTTACTATCTTCTCCTTGGCAAGGCATTCCTGGGGCCGTCGGCACATTCGGGAACACTGGAAAGCAAATGAGAAAAAACGCCGTGAAAACAAGAAGACTAAAAGCGAAGCATCAAAAATAAATAAACAAACTTAAATTAATTCGTACGCAACTTACCTAACACGTGACCTCGTATCATGGCCAAAATATAGGGTGACGCAAAAGTAGGTGTTCCGAAGTTTTTTCTCATTATTATTGTAGGAGAATTTATATGCAGACGATACAAGTCATACGTGACAGAATGGAATACATTAGCAAACATATAATTTTCGGCTCAGTTTGGCGAAAAAGTATATTTTAATAGTAGCAATAATGGTGGATACGGGCCGAGAATCGGGAACTATGTAGGGGCAAAAGATCGTCTGCTTGTCATTTTGCGTGCCCCGTGTATATGCTTGAACGTAGGACAGCGAAATTCAGGTCAAACGTGGACAAGCATGTGACATCTGTAGCTATCTGGCGAGAGATAAGGGAACTACAGAAATATATGTCTCCATGCACAAAGTGGTACATATTCGATCGGCGGAAATGGTACAATTTCGATCAGCGATGTATACAGTTTGAGTTCCATTACCGTAACGCGTGCAACACAAAGTAAATGCGTTTTTCAATATATTGCTACAGATGCCTCGCAAACGAACACCGAAGAAGGTACATCAACACTATTCTCCCCGAATTCTCGAAAATGCCGTGCAGAGTATTCTTAAGAGAGACATATACGAGGGTGGGCTGAAAAGTAATGCCTGCTATTTTTTGTGACGGTGTAGAGACATTTTGGATTTTGAGCAACCATGCATTGTACTCCTCAGACTTTCTCCCTTCGCCATTCCAAGTTTCAAACTTCTATCACCAGGGGTTGCTGAACTAGAGCGGGGAAAATGGCGGCATGCAACCATACTATGTCGGTGCACCTGAAATTGCGTGTGGTGACCAAGTTTCTAACTGCAGAAAATGTTTCTCCAATTGACAGTCATCAGAGAATGAAGGCTTTTTATGGCAATGAATGTGTAACGTTTGTACTGTATGATGTTGCTCGCAATGAAAACCCCTGCTGAGGAACTCTCAACTCTCAAGAAGTTCTTTGTCACACACATTGAGAGTTGTTCATTGTTGTTCAAAATCCAAAATGTCTTTACACCGTCACAAGAAAATAGCAGGCATTACTTTTCAGCCCACCCTCGTATATACGCGGAGCATCTTTATCATGATCAATTTGCCTCCGTCCAAAACACAGTAACGATGGCATGCTAAGAAGCAGCGGGTGTTCCTTCCCCTTCTAGGATTGATGTTGGCCATCCAACAGTTTTCTCCAAGCAGATGGAAGACGCAATTGTGAAGAGATAGATGTATTTGGAAGGGCGAGGATTTGGATTGACACCGAAGGAAGTCCGGGTAGCTGCGTAACGATGCATGTAGTCAGAGTTATTAAACTAACAGAACGTGCAGTTTGTTTTTATTTTGCTCCTGTAGTCCTACGCCATAGAAGTAGTTGCACTCGTAGTATATATTAAGGATACTGTTTCTTCACTCAATGTTGATCCAAATTGTACCGCACGGTGATCAGATTTGTACCTACCTAGGTACAATTCTAATCAAATTTTATCCGACCGAAATTTCCTTCTTCTGTCTACAGTAGCAGAACTAAAAATGTCATGTTATGCCAGCGTCTTTAGTAAAAGGTAAGCATTTCATTGGCACAAAAACTGTAATTTTTTTTGCTTATTTTTTTCAAGTTATATTGAATTTAATTTTTTGTGATCAAAAATGTACCACCTTCCCTAATTCTAATATTTAATAAACTGCATATCTATAAACAAAAAAAGCATTAACAAAAAATATTATGGTTTTTGTGAGTTTTAGTGAATGATGGTAATTTTTGTAATTACTAAATAACTGCACATACTTCAGCAAAGGAAGTAGTGATTCAATAATAAAATGGTTTCTTGAATTTTAATGATAAAAAAAAAGTGTGGGCCCGGGAGGTCTCATCCTCACAGGACGTTGTTGCAAATAAAGGAACAAAACAAAAAAAATATACGAAAATATTAGCACACAAAATGTCTACAATGAAGAGGCTTGTTGGAGAAAAATGAGTTCTTCAATCTCCTACTCTTGGTAGGCACAAAAACATTAAAATTTTTCTGACTTTTCCAAATTTTTGAACGTTTTTACAAAATTTCCATAAAATTAACAATTTTTAATCTTTTGTTTATTCAAATCTGAATATTTTATCATACATAAAGGTTTAATTATAAATTACAGTTGCGTATACCGTAAATATATTTTTGAAGACTGAATCATGAAAATTACATTAATTAGGTTGGCTGCTAATACCCTTAAAACGATCGTGGTCATTTTTCATAAGATAGTTGGACGGCAAGTGAAACTGACCACTTTTATTGCACCACCCTGTATTAAGGAGAGAGGGTGGGAATGCAGAGATTGCGCGAGGCTGTGGTTGTGACCAAAGCCCCGTAGATCCGAAATTGGAGTCATTTAGCACGAAACGTCCCTGCGGCGAACCAGAGACAAAGGCTTGAATCCGTGAGGCGACCGGAAACGAGCAAGCTAATGGTTTCCGGGGCACGGAGCTGGTATGGTAGGAATTTCCAAAAATCTTAAGCCAACTCCGGACTCTTCCTCATTAGGCAAGTATGCATGGCCGCCCTGGTAAGCCGAAAACCTGCAGGTTCATTTACCCAGAATTCATCGTCTCCTCAGCAACAGCCAGACATCAGGAGTGCGAATCTGGACCGAACTGGCGCTAAATGGGGAGAAAGAAGGGCTAAAATAGGTGAACATGCGCTAAAAGGCTATAAACAGGGACTAAACAGGTGCTACATTCTAAGAAACAGGCATTCTCAAAATTTCTGAGCCACGTACAGTGCTTTGCCAAAATTATTGTATGCAAGCACATTGCTATTCTAATTCGAGTTTCGGATACAATTCCGTATAATCTTGCTTCTCCTGGCTGCTTGGCTATTCGACCCTTTTGGTTAGAATCGTCCGGACTTTGTCTGAGAACAAGGTCTTTCCCAATTGGCATCCGGCAGCCAACTGAGCTCTCGGCCTTGCTTCGCTGCTTATATAGTGTGTGGTGGCAGCATAGGCGGGTGGCGAAAGTCTGAACTACGCCGGTTCAGTATTGCAACTACCTAATAAAATTTTGAACCCAAGCGCCGAGAATTATATTTTAACTTGTAAAAACCACTATAAGCATGTAGTAATACAAATTCAATACCTGTGTGCAAAACTAAGAAGCATTACAATAAAATATAAGCCGCTTATTATACAAGACAAAGGAGTATAACAATACCAGTTTCATATTCGACAACAATTAGTGAATGCGTCCATAAAATACGTTAACTCACTGCGTAGGCCTCACAGGGTTATTTCACCATTTATTCACATACAATATAAATATGGTGACCACACAGGATTGTTGTCTGTTAGTACAAAACAAACGTGGCGTCCACGGTGGGTTGTTACAAGTTTCTTAAGTTTGCTTCCATCTTGTTTCACTTCTCGAAACTCGTTCTGCGAATGAACATTGTGGCGGATAATTTGGCTAGTACTATTTTTGCAAATTACCGTCCTATTGACTCTGCATATGGTATCTCCTATTTTAATTTTGTAAATTCCACCGCTGGTTTTTCACAAATGCGACCACGAGCAATTGCAAAAGCAATTACCCAATAATACCCGAAACTGAAAAGATTATGGCATAAGTGTGTGTGTATGCGTGGCACAAGGGGGGGAGGGAGGGTTTAAACTCAACTCTGACTTTTATTCTTGAACGTAACTTTTTCATCATTATTCTTTATATTAATTTCTTACAATGATTCTTACTTTCGTCACAACTTTTACGTTATTATACGAGTATGTACGCTTCTAAATTTCATTACCTAAAAAAATAACACATTATATTGTAGATAAAACGGTCAAGGAGTCGAAAATGGTCCACAGCCTTAACGTTGCCACGGAAAACAAGATGAAACAAATAAATATGTGTAAATACAAGACATGAAAAAATGTCAAGTATTTGAAAACTGTCTAGTTTCGAACCTAGAATTATAGATTAGTCCAAATTATTGCAAGGAGTTGTGCGAAGTCCATAACCGAGACAGGGATTACTGGAAAATATTCGCGAGTTCTTGGTAAGACATTTCTTCCTCAACATTTTCTGGCCTTTAGTCTAACCGATTAATTCTTTTCAAATTTCAATTTCACTTGCAGATTCTTTGAGAAAATTAAGGGAATTATGGTGATGAACCGTCCCTTGGAAACTGCACAGACAGTTTAAATTTGTCATTCAAATCGAGCTCAACTTTATCGATCAACTTTAAACAACGTCTCTCTCTATCCATGACAAAATAGGCTTATGGGTACCATATAACAAACTGTGGATGTCATTCCGCTAATTACCCATGCAAACGTTATTCCCAAAATCCTCTGCAAGTGAAGAGAACAAGGTAATTTTCACATGGACATGCCTTTCGCGCACAAAATAATTTAAAGCTGAATTAATACGTTAATTCGATTCAATATTATACAGCTTGTGGATGTTTTCGGAAGCATTTTCAATGGGATTATACGCGTAGGCATTACATATTTTATATTACGTACAGGCGACTAAAGAGTAGTATTGGAGAAAAATCAAATTGAATGAGAAATAACAATTTTACTTGGATCTACTTGTATATTACGTAGACACACCACAATGTGTGTTTGTGTGTGTGTAAAGGTAACAAACCTTCTTTGACTTTCTAGGCCAAACTCCGATAGTTCTTCTCCAAGTTTGTCCGCAACTGCCCTTGTGAAACTGGGTCGATGAAGAAATTCAGGGTCGTCCTCAGTGGAGAAGTGGTTAATAGAGCGCGCTAAGATTCAAGGGGTGCCGAGTTTGAATCTCCGGCCTGGGCATGGGAGTTCTTTGTAAGTGTCGCTTCGTCAATTCAAATTATGCTTACAATGTTTTTTGCAAATGAATAATATTAATTTAATAGAGGTGAAAAGGTTTTCAAGGTGTGTCTTTACTGTTTTTCCAGTTTTCTTGCCTTTTGCTTGTTTGAATTCTTCTTATTATTACTAATTATTATTATTTAGTCATTTGCACAACATTGTGGAACCAACTGATATCATCGTAGAGGTGTGTGTGTGTGGGGAGGAGGATGTAAGTTATATGGAAATTAGTGAAAGACGCTTCATGGATGTTCAACGAATCTGTTTCTGTTATCGTTTTAACTACAGCCCTGTAGTCGAATTTTCAACCGTAAGCGGGCCGTGGGAGCGTGGGCGATGCAATCAGCAGCTTGCATTATCCCCGTGTTCCTGCGTTGCCAAATTGTGCAGTGCTCTCAAAAGGCGAAAACAAATGACTGCGTGCTTTAGTTCGCGAATTTGCCGGGGAATTCTCGGCTTGGTTAAGCTGTTTGGTTTGTTTGCACAGATAGCCTTTGGGGGGGGGGGGGTAAGCCCGCCTCCACAGCATATATTCGAGGGTATGCGCTTAATATCTTGGTACCTTGAAATAAACGAGGACGTAAGTTTCCTGAATTTAACGGTTCCCCCTCCTTGACAACTTTATTTTCAATTTAATACATAAATAAAAAAAATAAAAAATACATACAATGGTATCTTCAAAATTATATTATTGTATTGACCCATTCTGGTGACCGGAACAGGTCTTTGGCAAGAATTTTATATTATATATATATATATATATATATATATATGTAAAACTGGACCTACAGTTCAAAGTGGGATCCGAACCGCTGTGCAATGCGCCTCCACCGGGTTTGGTTAAGCTGTATCATGATAACACTTTCAGAGATGTCCTCGCTTTACTTCTGAAATCTTTACCGAGATGCGAGGAAGCTCGTCGAATCGAGTCCGGATCATTTCCACAAGGAATAGAAAGAAATAACGCTCTCCTCCACGTGGACGGATCAAACTAACTCACGTCTCAAACTGACACACTGGTGGCACGTTCGCATGTGTCGACTTGCGTGTGAAAGAAAGCTTGCCGTTAATAACCGTACGCCTCTCGTATGAAATGACCAAAGCTGACCCAGACACCTATAGAATAATATGGAATATTATACAAGAGATCGCAGAAAGCAAATGGCTATACATATCATTAAACTGGCGTTAGAGAAACGCATCAATGTCGCATTCAACCTTTCGGTTGCGAAAGGCTACTAGGAAACTCGTTTCAAAAGCACAGACGAAATCGATGACTTGCGCAACGTTCACTGAGCGAGGGAACGTCTGGTCAAACAATCAGTTTCGTCATCATTTACATAGGGGTGGGGGGTGGGGTGGACTCGTTTCCAAACAAGTGAAAAGCACGCTTCCCGACCCATGTAGCGAACTGGACCTGGCATAGCTAGCGACTATCAATTAGCACGATAGTTTGTTCTGTGCTCGCATGCTGCGAAATTGTGTGAACGGACGTAGCAGTATTTTAGTAATGATTTGGAGCAAGAAATTAAGGATTTGAAGTTTAGACCTTCTCCTAATTTATGCTCCTTACAATGACGTAGGTTACCGATATTGTCTGGTAGGTTTGTCTATCGGTATAGCCTGTTCATCGACTGTCGTATTTATAGGAATACCATATGCAAGATAAGGTTTTATTTCTGTTCCAAACAAATTTAACCCTTTCGGTAATAATTTTCAACAAAGTGTGGGATCCGAACCACAATTTTCATCCATTGGGTATCGAGCTTGGGTTCCCTTGATTACAAAAAGACTACTTTACAGTTATGGCATCAGGGAGGCCCAACATTATTGAAAGCGTGAAAGTTGTAAGGGGTTATGCCAACACACCTCTTTGATCATCCACCGCACAGTCCTGATCTCGCTGAGCAATCATTCTCATTTGATTATTATTCACTTCCAACACTCGCTGTGACGTCACCATGCTTCTCATACACCTAGATATGTCCGTAGCAAATTTCATTACATTACGAACAACTAGTTTGAGGGTCCGAGAACAAGTGAAACACCCTGTAGTATACCGGATGTTTCATAAATAATTGAGGGGTTACAAAAATTTATGGCAAGTAAAATATTGAACTTACGTTAATTAAACCAGTCCAGAACGAACCAGAAACTCAGTTTTTTTGTACACCTACAAATGTGCAATGTGTTCACCACGGGTGACACGGCACACATTGACACGATAGTCTAGTTCTTGCCACACTCTCATCAACATTCGCTTGTCGATAGTGTCCATCGCTGCGATGATACGCTCCCTTAGGGCTGCGAGATATCACGCGGCATCGGTGGGACGAATACCCTGTCTTTAATGAAACCCCACAAAAAGAAGTCACACGGTGTGAGGTCCGGTGATCTTGGGGACCAAAACATTGCACAAAACACTGTGAGTGATGTGGGTGATTTGAGTGTCGCCTGGCGGCAGGGATATGAACTATAGATCGACCACAAGGAAAAAAACCTTGGGACGAGAAGTCCCCGCGCAACTTTCCCTTCTTCCCTCCACCTCGGCCCATAAGGAAGCATGGTCAACTCTCCCCCTCCCCTACTCGCGGGGTTACGGTGCACATGACTCGCGGGTCTGCGCAGGTTGTTTTGCTCGTGGTTCCACTATATCAACTTAACGAAACATACACGCACCAGCTGCTTTCCTCGGTCTTTCTGGACTGGTTTCATTAACGTAGTTTACTTGTAACCCCTTAATTATTTATGAAACACCCTACATATACTAAACTGTAATTCACCCCTTCCAACTGTAACTTTTGGATCCGCCACTGGCTTTAAACGTCCAGCCGAAGCCCCCAGATAATATCGCGCAACAGGACATTTTACACCACGCCGCACTAACGTTAACGAATCAGGAAGTGCGCTTAAGTAATATCGAAACGGAATATTGCCTGCAGAAGCTTCGTAATGCCCTCTACTTGAATATCTCCTGCGCTCGGATATGGGGAAAGAGCTTCACCAGAGCTACGCTCTTTCTTCTTCTCCGTGCCCGCAGAGCCAGGGGAGACCCCGACTCCCTCTGCACGCCACAATATTTTATATGGGGACACTTTATTCCACACAAGTTTGAAAAATTATCCTCGCCTGACGCTTGATATCATCAGTCTTCCTCACTTTAAGCGGGGCCTGCTGTGAATCCCGACGCACATAAGACCTCCGCCCTGCAGAGTTCTGGCTCGTAAAAGCTCTGCATTGCTCCGAGTGTAAGCCAAACCGCCATTATGCACACGGCGGACTCCGTTTTTTAACTTTTAAGAAATTCCATTAAAATTTCACTCGTTTTCCAGCTCGACAACTTTCTGCTGAAGAACGTTCCACTCATCTCTGATCTGTCGCAATAAACATTAATTACATCTTCATAGATTTCATCTTGGACGTGCAGAAATCGAAGCAAATTTTCACCAGGGTTGTCAAGGAACACATAAAATGTAATGGGTTCAATTTAAAAACGGTACAAGTTGCGTTATTGTTTCATTGATCCGGGAATAAAGTTCTCTGGGCCGTATTTAAATTCAGCCGAAAAAAGGTCCCTGGACCGAATTTACAGTAAATTCATCCGGAAAAAAGAGGTTCCTGGACCGAATTTACAGTAAATTCAGCCGAAAAAAGGTCCCTGGACCGAATTTACAGTAAATTCATACGGAAAAAATGTTCCTGGACCGAATTTACAGTAAATTCATACGGAAAAAATGTTCCTGGACCGAATTTACAGTAAATTCATCCGAAAAAAAAGGTTCCTAGACCGAATTTACAGTAAATTCATCCGAAAAAAAAAAGGTTCCTGGACCGAATTTACAGTAAATTCATCCGGAAAAAAGGTTCCTGGACCGAATTTACAGTAAATTCAGCCGAAAAAAGGTCCCTGGACCGAATTTACAGTAAATTCAGCCGAAAAAAAGTCCCTGGACCGAATTTACAGTAAATTCATCCGGAAAAAAGGTTCCTGGACCGAATTGAAATACTTTACAGATAAAAAGGTTCTTTACGGTCCAGAACCCATTTACGCTTGCTGATTTTCTCTCCTGCACCGGAATTGAATTTATTTAAAATTCCTGGACCTTTAGCAACCCTGGGTTTCACTAGGGATGGCCAAATCAGGATAAACTTTTATCAGGATGTCGGATAATTTTCCATCCGGATATTCTATCTCCGTATATTCGGCTGATGTCCGGATCTATCAAATGTGAGCATTGTCCGGATAGTTCTATCGTTTATCCGTTTTACATGCTATCCGTATACACTTTTATTCGTCACGTTCTTATTTCACTGTACGGATATTCTACAAATTCTTCATCAAATTTGTACTATCCGGATTTTCCGTAAAGTAAAAAAAAAAGTAAAGTGTTCCCCTGTGCTTAGCATCACGCCATGAAGGCGTATAGGGGGTGTGGGGGTAACGCCCCACACTTTCTTGATCCGGTCATGAGTGGGGGTGATGTGATCAGCATCACGCCCCTGACCGCCTTTACCCCCAGGGTTTCCCCCAGGTACCCATGTTATTCGACGCTGGGAGGGCGCCGGGGCCGCTTCCAACGTTAGAAAAGTTCCCGGATTTGAACCGGCCGGGGATCGAACCCGGGACCTTGAGCATGGTAGTCAGACGTGTTACCGACTGAGCCACCGGATTTTCCGTTGCATTTGAAACGGATATTGGATAATTTGAAATCCGGATATTCGTTGTACGGATTTTGTGGTCATCCCTAGTTTTAACTTTCATGCCCAGATTTACTTATCGGGACTGGACCTACAGTTTAAAGTGGGATCCGAACCTCCGTGCCTCCATCGTGAATGCAACCACACACAGAAAACTAAATGCATCATATCGATTGATGCACTAAAGTGTGTTTTATGGCTTCTGCGAAGAATCAGATTCACATTTGATGCATTTGGGTGCATTTTTGTATGTCGTGATAGAAACACCAAAGTGCATCATTTGATTCAACTGAGGACTTCCTTCAGTCGAGATGCACTTCGATGCATCAGTTGATGATGTTCCTTGATGCATCTTCCTGCACTTCGTTTGGTCTGAGATACAGAGTTTATGTAGATTAGACGAACGTTTAAGTACATCATCAAAAGAGATGCATTCTGGTGCATCGAAACGGATCAAGGTGTAGGAAAAAAGGTTCCTGGACCGTATTTAAATTGATCTGGTAAAAAGTTCCTGGACCGGAATTGAAATTTATTTAAAATTCCTGGACCTTTAGCAACCTTGCCTTAAACATGAAATGTGGAGGCATCTTTACAGTTCTTCTGGTCACGAAAGCGCCATGTGCTTAATTTATGGACTTTCCCGTGCAGTGGCCAGACAAAACCGTGGTTAATGCAGATCCGCATTGGCTGTAAAGTAAAACCCAGCACCTCACGGCGAAAGATGGCCAATGCTGGAGGATGTTTATTGTCTGTTCCCATCGGTTTTTTTATGCCGACCCTCAAAGGCGTTGATGAACCCAGCTGGCTGGCCTCCGCCCGGCTAGACGTAAAACAATGATCACCTCCGCTATCTCCTATCGCCCGAGAAAGGAAGAAGAAACGCGCATCCACGCCCGGTCTCCGAGGGTCTTCCTTATCGCACAAAACTCGGACACCCTTCGCGTTGCCTGCGTGGAATCAGCAATGACAACTTCATGGTGCTAAACCTAGCACAATTTGAGGTACGTTGACACCTTGCACCCTCCGTTCGCATAATTGGAAAATTTAGCATAATTTGCAAACTTGATTCTCTGGAAGGGAGAAATTAACTTCAAATGACGATAACTTGATAAATTAAAAATAAAATTATATCCAAATCTCATTTCCGGTCCAATCACACCCGCCTCTCTTCATATTTTCCTTATTCTCCCCTGTTTACCTCGCGAGGAACATTTCATGGCAAGAAATCGGCACAAGAAAGTTGTGGGGCGCAAATAAAACAAATGTTCCGCTTTGTAGTCGACGAATCATCTCAAACTTTCTCTAGTTCAATATTGAAGTTATCTCGGCCGGAAAGACTTATAATAACAAATTACTATTACTAATCATCAATAAGAGTAATAATTCATTATTATAATTCTAGATCCTAGCACAATTTTTCAGCATTCAGCACACCTTCACAGATTAAACAGCGCTTTTTCTTATCTCGAGGTTGGCAACACTGCGCGTAATGCTTTCAGTGTTAGGCTAAATGCCTTCGTAATTAGGTTAAGGGGAAGAGTGACAGTTTCACACCAGTTCTGCATTTATTTCAATATGGTCGGAATGGGCACTGCTACTAAAGAAAAAAAATGTCTGGACAAGAGAGTATGAATCTCTCTCCACCTTGCAAGTGGAAACAGTTTTTAAAGTTGATTTAACTGTTGTTTTAAGTCCACTTTATGCACAGAAAGGCTAATAGGGACTGGACCTACAGTTTAAAGTGGGACCCGAACCACTATGTGCCTTACGGTATGTACCGGGTATCGAACCAGGGACCCCCTTGATTACAAGGCGGCGACGCTACCACTGCGCCATCGGGGAGGCGCTTAAAGTTGGCGGAGTGGTTAGCAATCGCGCTACGACGCTAGGGGTCCCGGGTTCGAATCCAGGCCTGGACGTGGATATTTGCTAGTTTAGATTCATAAATTTCATCATATCATCACTCATCCCCATCTTTGCAAATTAGCCAAAAGTGGCACAAGAAGCGAATCAATCAATCAAGGCCCTTAAAGATTATTATTAGAAAATCTCAATATGCTGACCAAGATAGTAATTTATTTTATTATAAAACAAACTTCTAGCAAGGTCTTCTTCAGACTCTGTACCAAGTACAAATGTAACAAGGTACAAACAGGACGATATATATACACACAAAAAATACTCCCCTCCAGACTATTAGAAAGTTGTTCTGGAACATTCTAGCAGGTGGCTTTCCCTTGTCAACTGTACTTTCACCTGGAAGGCTAAACATATTTTCTTCCATCTGGAATGTGGTTGGACTCTTTATCTCACGCTCTTTTTCAGTCATTCTTCTTCCTTCTTCTCTCCTCTTTCTCTCGTCCTTTCCACTCTTTCTAACATCTTTTCCATTCTTTGTTTATCTTCAGTCCCCAATTCCAGTTCATCGTGTCTTCTTCACCTTTCTTCTCTTTCACATGAGGCTAAGCAGATAGGAAGGGAGAAGAGAATACTAGTGAGAAAATGAAAGGAGGCCAAGGAAATGGCTTCAGCCATTCTGGCAGTGTTGCCATACCTGATGCGCATAAGAGCTAAATTTTACCTTAAATGGAACTAAAGTTAGCTAGATTTACGAAGGCTGGATAAAGTGCCTCCCAGGGTAATTTTAGGTGTCAAAGAGATTGGAAAGGGGGGGGGGGTGCTGCTATTACCATTAACTTTAAAGTGATGACAATTTATTCTTAGTTTTCACAGTCTAGATTTGACGGCATCACCCATCTTAATAATCCACTGATGGTCGTATGAAATCGAAAATAAAGGATTCCAGGATAACAATATTATGTCATTTTCAAGTCAGCCACGGCTATAAAAAGTAGCTGGGGAGGTAAGAGGGGATGAGGCGACGCAGCCAATATAACAAAACAGTAAAGTGCTTTGCAGCACGCAATGAAGGCATGGAGTTAGGGCCCCACACTTTCTTGATCACGGCCAAAGGTGGGGGTGATGCGATCAGCACATACCCCTGACCGCCTTTACCCCAGGTACCCACTTTATACGACACTGGGTGGGCGCCGGAGCCGCTTGAAGAGGTGGAAAAAATCCAGGTTCTCCCCCGCCGGAGATCGAACCCGGGTCTCCGGCATGGTAGTCATATGACCAAACGACTGAGCTACCGCGGCTCAATCGATATAATAGCATGTGCAAAATGCATATTCATGGCAAAAGTTAGTCCACGTGCGCCCGTGCACAAAAGAGCCAAATCTGGCTCCTAAATCGCTAAGTTGGCAACAGTGCTCCGAGCCGCCGCCGCAGAGACCCTCCCTCATGCTCTTAAGCTTGTTAGGTTTAATTCTCTTAGCAGAAGTAATACATTTGCAGTGTATTTACGTTAAGAGAACCTAACCTAACAACGAGCTGACGTCAGAAGGCGATGTTGCTAGAGTCTTGTGCAATAAGCGAGACCCGTTCTTCCTGAGAGAGGATGCAATAAACCAGCTCTGGTTGTCGTGAAGAACCCTAAACGAGCTCCCAGCAGCCATTTCGGCAACTGCCCTACAAGATGCGAAGGGGTGTGGGGGGCGGAAGCGCCACTTCTCGTAGCTAACCCCCTTTGCAGCCGGCAGTAGCCTGGTTCAAGACTGGATCTATACGACTTCCTGAGACGGTGCAAGAGGCGATGCCATTTGTAAACTCTGTCCCTTGCAAAGATACTCGAGAGGAACCAGCCACCGTATGAAGTCCACTGGTTGAGTGCGTCCTGATTTATACAGTGGCGGATTAACGACATTCTCTCGTGGGGGTTGATGAGCTGTTTTATTGGTTGTCGTCTGGTAGGATAGCTGAAGCTTTATTGGTAGTTTTAGATATGGGTGGGGCCAGAGTCGATGTTCTGTAGGGTGCTGAGTTTACTGTAAGCTGTACAATGGGCATTTCCCCAGAAAATGCCGACACTTATATGTGCTTTTATAACGTCCCCTCCCACTCTATAATCGTGATAAAACTCAAGTGTAATTCCCTGGTTTCAAGGCGAACTTTCCAAAAATTCAAGAGTCCAGACTGAACTTCTGGACTATCATTCAAGATAAAAGAACTGAGTTTTCCCCTACTATCAATGGTAAAGAATATGGTAGTTATTCAATGTCTTTAATTCGATTGAACTGTATTGTTAGTATTAAAAGTGTAATGCATCTAATTTGCCTGGGAAAGTAACGAAATCAAGTAACAGCTCCAGCCAAGGAAGGTAGGTTACTCTCCCCTGAAGAGCAAATAGAGCATAACACAGTGAAAACTACACAATGAGTCAGCCATCCCTTGAGGATATCAACACCAAAAAATGACATCTTCCTCAAGAGTCGCGCTGAAGAAGAATCGTTTTGGAAATTCGTGCCCAGAGAAAAATTCCCCAATTTGAAAAGATGCAGTGCAATTGTGCATTCATATTTCGGTTCAACATATTGCTGTGAATCGGCGTTCTCTTACCTAAAAATGACTAAGGGTAAACACGTTCCAACATGACAGATGAGCATCTCTAAGATTCCCTAACTCGATTGACGTCCAAAGACTGGTGAACGACAAGCAGGCTCAGACGTCTCACTAACCAAAAGGTAAAGCCATTTCATTTCAACACCTATTACTATTACTTGCATTGTAGCTGTGTTATTTGTATATTTTCCCTACGGTGCTTAACGATTAATAGTAGCTCACTGCCTGTTGTGACAATAAAATGTAGATCACTACTTGATTGAAGTTGGACATGCTTGGTCTAGAGCATCGTTTCTCAACCTATGGGGCGCGACCCACTGCTGGGTCACGAGGGGGCGTTTGGTGGGTCGCCAAATCGGGATCGAAAATGTGTCATAAAAACCTATTACATTTATTTACTTATTTATTTAAATAAAGTTTCAGATACAGTACTGAAATACCATTTTATACTGAAACTGTAGCAACAAGAAAAAAATAACAACGAAACAAGACAATACAAGATGGCAGACAAAAAAAAATGTTACATGTACATTCTTAGTGATTGTCGGAAACTGTGTTCTGACAAGAAAATATTGGTATTTTCAGGCAGGTTATTATATAAGTGGGGGAGCCTATAGTAAAGAGACAGCTGTAGCCTTGTAGCAGGAATGTGAAAGAGCTTTACGTTGCGGGTTGGCCGTGCGGGAACTCGTAGATGAAATTGCTTGACAAGGAATTCTGTTTTAATTTTGGCATTAATGATGTTATGCAAAAAATGTGGTGACTGGATCCTCAAAATAGACATATCTGTTTTATGGAGGTGTCTGAGAGAAGGTATTCTATGGCGAGGAAAAGCTGAGGACAGAATCAATTCTGGAAAGATTAGTTTTAGCAGTATTCAAGAATGGGAGAGATAAAGGATTTGAAAAATATGCTAATGGCTGGTTGGTTTTGGATTTCAGGGAACCTGTACAGAATACCAAGGAGAGGCATGGCTCGTTTAATAGTATATATAATGTGGTCATTGAAGTTTAGCTTTTCGTCGACCATAACACCAACTTCTCCTTGAGAGGGAACCTTTTTGATGGGACTGTTTAAATTACTAATATATATTGTTTTAACCATTTAAATTCAACCCGTGTTGTACGCAGTCTAAACTATCTCTAAATTTCTGATATTCGCGATCTACCATTACTTTTTACCGGCATCTCTCTTATGTTTAACTCAAGGAAATCGGGTATCTGTCGTTTTCGTTTCGGTCGCACCAATGAGTTCTTAATTATCTGTGTGTCACATGCATGTCGACTTAAGGTGTCACTTAATATTTCCGACCGCCATGAGGCATTACAGTTGCTCATGCGGTTATCCTCCTAATTTTTTTTTCAATTTCAGCATGTGTGTTTAGTTAGATGTTAAAGTAGAGTACATTAGTCTTTCAAATTACATATTTACTTTTCTAGAATGAAGTATGTTTAAGTACTCGATGTTAGCAAAAATCTCTCTATATATAAAACTGGATGTATGTGTGTATGTGTGTGTGATTGTTTGTTCAGCAATAACTCTCGAACGCCTGGAGCAATTTCAACCAAACTTGGAACACGTATCACTTGCAACCTGGAAATAAATACTGTGGGAGTAAGACACCCCTGGCACCCCTAGGGGTGAGGTGGGAAGGGGTGACATGTAAAAATAATCGAGAACCACCGATATTAAATTCAGCACAGGCAAGACATCCGTGACTCTATGCAATCCGCACAACAATAGTGTTTCTCGGGTTGTCTAACATTCAGGCTGTGTTGCGAATGGAATCCATCGTTTTCGTGACACTCCCAATGCGGTTCTACTCCAAGTTCATCACCTATCGGCATGGGGGGTGAGAGGGGGTGAAAAATGGAATGCCACAAATGACCTACATTAACGTCGAATCTATAGTTTTCGGAGTCGCTAAGCTAATTGGTGACGACTTTCACGATCACATTTAAAATTAGTTACATTTTACACTATAGTTAGAATTCATTATTTTCCTGTCTAATACAAGATTAGGATAAATAAATACCCGGACAACGTCGGGCAATCAGCTAGTATGATTATAAAGTGGGTGCACACCCCTACAAGTAATTCTGTCGCCGCCCATGCTTATGGATCCCATGAAGTGTAATATCCTTCAAGGTGAGTCTCGGACTGAAAACGTTTGAGAACCACTGGGCTAGAGGGACCACAGACAATAGAACATTTGCAAAACCGCGTGCAGAGAAGAGAGGTAGAGTGCAGCAGGCTTCAATATGGTCCGAGTTGAACGGATGGAGGGGAAGATGCGCGAAGGATTCTGACCGAAGGTTCTTTTGTTTGATATCGCTCTATAAAAGCAGGTGTTTTCTCCATTTCATCCTTACATATCAAGGAGATGTTTTCTCCATTTCATCCTTACATATCAAGGAGATGTTTTCTCCATTTCATCCTTACATATCAAGGAGATGTTTTCTCCATTTCATCCTTACATATCAAGGAGATGTTTTCTCCATTGCATTCTTACATATCAAGGAGATGTTTTCTCCATTGCATCCTTACATATCAAGGAGATGTTTTCTCCATTGCATCCTTACATATCAAGGAGATGTTTTCTCCATTGCATCCTTACATATCAAGGAGATGTTTTCTCCATTTCATCCTTACATATCAAGGAGATGTTTTCTCCATTTCATCCTTACATATCAAGGAGATGTTTTCTCCATTTCATCCTTACATATCAAGGAGATGTTTTCTCCATTTCATCCTTACATATCAATCACCGCCTCTCACAACCAACAATATAAAGGGTCTATGTGATTCCAATGTATCCATAATTCTAATTCAATTAATGTAGTGCAATGTATTCCACTTCGGAAAATTCCTCCTCTACTCCGAGATAAGAAGGAAAGGACAAATTTGTATGTCCGTTTTGGTGTTACTTTCCCCAGCAACTGTCTGGTATCCACCAAAATCCAGTGTCCCTTTTCTGCCGGTTTTGGCTAATTGCGACCGTGAGAATGGGTGATGATTAGATAGAATTGATGAACGGACACTCACATATAACATCCATGCCTAGGGGTGGACTCGAACATGAAACCTTCGGTGGTGGGAGAGAAAGTCTGCCACTAAGCCGACGTCACAAACTTCAGTCAACAAAACATCAAATACAGACTTTACTGACCATTAAAAACAAAACCTGACAAATTACAGAGCACGACGAAAAAAATTACTTTTATTGATTTTACTAACCAATCTCCACCCCTGGATATAGTCAGTCAAAGGGGTATATTATGTTAAACAGAAAAGTGCGAGAAATAACCACAAGTGGTCATTAGCAGAACTCAAATGGGCAACCTAGAAGCAGACTAGCTCGAGCAATGCCGTCTTCAGATATTCCTCAGACAATTCAACTTGTCAACTAGCAGCTGGCTCCTAGGAAGCCTCAACTCTTGAGAAAACATGTCAGAACTCGCATTCCCAATTGGCATTCTGTTCCTCTATACCCGTGAAAGGGGGGATGGAATGTAAATACAATCCATCTCCACTATTTATCCACCTCTCCGTGGGGGAAAAAAGGGAAGACTTTCCACAAGCGAAACACCCCGCTAAAAAAAAAAAAAAAAAAACTTAGCCGTTATTTGAGGAATATGGATCCTTGAATTCCGTAAATGCATAAACTGCATGATTTATTTCCCAATACTGTCAGGTTGAGAGGTATAGGATGTCATTCAGGTATACAGATATGAAGATGGTATATTTCATAGACTTTGTTTGTTTGCTTTTTTAGTTTACTGGACCTACAGCCGAACCCTTTATTACAAGCAGAGTTGTTAACTCTTTAAGGGGAGGAGTTTTTTTTTCTTCTTCTTCAAGATATTCATTTGCAACATTGATTACATGCAAGATACTGGGGAGATAAATATTGCCTTCGGACTTTTCTCAATTTTTATTATTTTGATAGTTATTAACAATTACAATGTGGTTACCTATACTAACTACCGCCCCCTTAATACTTTTGTGAAGAATGGAATGTAATTTATAAAAAAATATTTTATTGCTTGTTTTGTGTAACATTATTTTGTGTAAGAGATCTGAAAGCAATTTTTGCTCTTCCTAAAACAGAATGGTACATTGTAGGTTCTGAATGTTCAAATTGTTCTGACTGGTGTTGCTGACACGTGTACTGCATATCATCTTGCACTGGATGGTGCGCACTTCTCTCCAATCTTATTTGTTTATCTACGTACTTTTGGTTTGTGATTACTTATTGCAACACACTTTCTCTTCAAACTGTCTTCAATGACATTATTCACAATAACATTTGACAACACTCCCTTGTACAGTCACGGACACTGCCGGGTTGTAATGATTCCGTTGAAAGTCAATGTATTCATTACAACCCGGCAGTGTCCGTGACTGTACAGTCTTGTACAAAAGTCCTTGGTATTCAGGTGTTCATATCTATCTCCTTGTCAATTATAAAAGCATTCACCACACACATATCTAAGAAGTGGAAGAACAGCTTATGCCACCACTTTTTGTTCTTGCGGTCACACCCATAGTCCCCTTTTAGACGATCTTTGGACAGAGTTTTCGAAGACATGTTGGCAGGATTACACGGTCGCCTGTGCACGGAACCACAAATTTGACAAGTAATTAGTGTCAGAATACACATTGAAGTCAAAACACAAAAAAAATCATGTGAGGAGTACAACTCATTTACTTATAAAATGTCCACAATCAATTTGAGGCGAGACACACAGCATTTTCACGAAAAGCGAAAGAGAATCGAACACGTGACCACACACCTTGATTTCAAGCGTTGAAGTGTGTAAGACATGTATCGAGCTCCCCAAGTACAATACGAAACAGACAGGTGTAAGCACCTACCACCTAGTGTTGATTTGAGGAACTATAGGGTGTTTTTTTAGAGTGATGGAACTTTGAATTGAAATAAAACACATAAAACAAAAGTTTGAAGCCAATTGTGTTTTCATTTGAAAGATAACTTTCTGACATTTACTTTTTGAAAATAATTTCCGGCATATGTCCACCACGACTAGCTGTGATGAACCGGATTCGATCAGCCCAATTTTGAACCACTTTTTCAAGTAATTGGGGACGTATGTCGTTAATAACACGAGTTATGTTGGCTTCCAAAGCGTCAATTGTTGCTGGTTTATCAGCATAATCCCAAAGAAAATAATCCAGTGGCGTTAAGTCCCATGGTCTTGTGAGGCCAATTCACTGACAGCACCGATATTTCCGAAGTGCTCTATACTTTCGGCGAACAGAACATTGATTTTGGAAATATATTTCCACAATTTGTAAACGTTGTTGCAGCGTCAGTCTTTCCATGATCATTTGCCAATGCTCACTGATATGAAATGACAAAACAACATGTCATCAAAACAAAACAAATGACAGCTAGCCCTATCGAAAGTTCTATCACTCTTAAAAAAACACCCTTTATATATGTGGTCAGCGTTGATAAACACCTCACAGGAAAAGAACCGTTACAGTTTGAATATGCGGTTAGCATAGGTAAGCACCGCCCCTCAGAGTTTTAAAAAGTCCAGGAATTTTAAATAAATTAAATTCCGGTCCAGGAGAGAAAATCAGCAAGCGTAAATGGGTTGTGGACCGTAAGGAACAATTTTATCGGTATGTACCTATATCAATTCTGTCCAGGAACCTTTTATCCGGATCAATTTAAACACGGTTCAAGAACCTTTTTTTCCGGATCAGTTTAAATAGGGTACAAGTAGAATACGCAACTTGGACCGAATTTAAATTGCGCGAGAAAAAAAGGTTCCGGTCCCGTTGCGGAGCCCAATAGAATTTGTGTGTTCCTGGACCTTCAGCAACCCTGATTACAAGGCGTCATCCTCTTTGAAAGATCCGTTGCAATTATTATTTGCACACCACAAAACTTTGAATAGTTTTTATGATGAACACAATAACAAACCTACTTGAAGAGTACCAGAGCCTTTTTCACCACAAAAAAGCACTGCCTATATCACTGTTGTGCCTTGGACTGGTTATTTAGGATATGTAAATATGTAGTGTTCACTGAGCATGTGATGATCTCTTTCAAACGTAAACAAACATAGCAAAACCTAATGTGGACACGCAAGTGTACAAAAACTCAATATGCTGACCAAGGCAGAAATTTAATTCATTATAAAACATAAACTAAACGCAACGCTTCAACCTTCTAGCAAGGTCTTCTTCACATTATGCACCAAGTACAAATGTAACAAGGTACAAAACAGGACGATATATATTCACAAAAATACTCCCCTCCAGACTATTAGAAAGCTGTTCTGGAACATTGTAGTAGGTGGCTTTCCCTTGTCGACTATACTTTTACCTGAAAGTGGACGTGGTTGGACTCTTTATCTCACGCTCTTTTTCCTTCATTCTTCTTCCTTCTTCTCTCCTCTTTCTCTCTTGTCCTAACACCATCTTCCATTCTTTGTTTATCTTCAGTCCCCCATTCCAGTTCATTGTGTCTTCTTCTCCTTTCTTCTCTATTTCCTTGGCCTCCTTCCATTTTCTCACTAGTATTCTCTTCTCCCTTCCTATCGGCTTAGCCTCATCCCACTCTATGTCATGTCCTGTTTCTCTCGTGTGTTTAAATATCGCATTTCTCTCTCTCTTAAGTCGTACATCATCCCTATGTTGTTTCAACCTGTCTTTCAGCCTCCTTTTCGTTTCTCCAATGTACACACTCTGACATTCTTTACATTTCACTTCGTAGATAATCGCTTCTCTTCTCTGTTTTCGTTTTTCTTGTTTGCATTCTTCGTTATTCTTAAGATGCTTCTCCCTCCCTTCTTGTAAGTTTTAATGCCCGCTTTTCTGCAGAGTCTGAAGAAGACCTTGCTAGAAGGTTGAAACGTTACGTTTAGTTTATGTTTTATAATAAAATAAATTTCTGCCTTGGTCAGCATACTGAGTTTTCCATATCATGGAAACAAGGCTTAATGGTGTTATAATTCAAGCTACAGTGAAACCTTTCAAGTTTGAACAACTTTGTCAACAAGGACGAACTAATAAACAGGGGGGGGGGGGGAACTTGTCATGTCGTAATGAAATAGTGTATATAGCCTAATACATCAATCAAGGCAGTAACTGATTCACAAAATTTGCCCAGTCCTCGCAGTTGCTGAACAAAGCTCATTCTTCTCGCGGACGCAGAGGAAGATTTCTATCACCTCTTCATCGCTGGCAAATATTTCGTGTCGCCGAGTAATAACGCTACGCAGTAATATATTATTGGTTGGCACGAGGCTGTGGACATGTGAAAGGTCTGAAATGTATGGCTTCCTTTATGCAATCATACAAGGAATGTTTCGACGTAATTGCAACGATTTATTCTCTTGGCGATAGGGAACTCTAGTAATTAGTCTTTGCTTTCATGCGACGTCTCTATTAAGAGTCACGCATAATTTTTTCACAGATTAGGATATTTGGTAAAATTCCATTGCTGCAATAGGAAAACGTTGCGTATGAATTGGACCGACCTTAATTTGTTGTACAGAAATAAACAAAGTAGATAACCGGTTTATTTTGAACAATATCCAAACTCAAATTTACTTTACTATGCTACAGGGTGAAAAAAAAACAACATAATTTTTTCATTTAAATCAGATTTTTAAAATTTAAATAGATTTTAAAAAACACTTAAAATTGCTTGTATGGTTTTTGGTTTGATTGATTTGCTTTATTTTACTTCGCTTTTTGTGCCACTTGTAGATAATTTGCGAAGACGGGGATGAGTGATGATATGATGAAATTGATAAATGAACATTCACAAATATCCATGCCCAGGCCAGGATTCTAACCCGGGACACATGTGCTGATGTGCCTATAAGATAACAACCAGGGAATGTTTAATGTGGGGTTTCACGTTCATGACACTGACTCCATTAAGAGATAAGAACACTCAAATTATGTCATTGACTGATTTGGTTTATTTGACTTCACCTTTCTGCCACTTTTAGCTGATGAGAATGAGTGATGATATCATGAAACTGATGAAGGGACACTCACAAAGGATGCCCAGGCCAGGATTCGAACCAGGAACCCCTGGCGTCGTAGCGCGCAATGCTCACCACTCCGCCAAGCACAATTGTGGCTTTAAATGCAAGTCCGTCCACAATTACTGAATTAATAATAATGTCTCGGTGCAGTTCCTAAACTAAACCATCGAAAGATGAGGATGAAAGATGCATTATAAAGGGGAATTGTAACCCGGGAAACCTTTCCTCGCCTAATTTCATGGTCACTGGAACAGTGGCAAAGTTACACAATCCTTACGTACCGCAAAGCGACGGGTGGATAACAAGATACCACTTTGTAAGCAAATTCACCCATAAAAACACACATTCTTGAAGGCGGAAGGGACTTTTTTTTTACTCCCAGACCAGTGCCGCAAAATTAGGCTTTGTTACCGAAAAAAAAGCCAGGTTTATAAATATTCATGGCACGATCGGATTAAACCAGTCAAGGACGCAGCCACTCCACGTACTCCGGGCCATATGGAAATCGCGTTTGATGAGGCCGCTATGCATGAGTCTTCCCTCAACAGTCTTTTACATAATTTCATCGCTCCATTGACAACGTTAACGGGAGGGCACAGCCCACACACTCTCGCACAAGCGTCGGCGAAGTGTGCCTCGCGGCGGGATCTGGTCAAGTGGAACTAGCGCAAAGAAAATAGTTTACAAACCAAAGCACCATCCTGTTAAGACTTCGGTGCATACACATTTCATTTTCACAATGGGGGCTGTTCATTGCCAAACTTCTCCGCTAGAGGCGCCACCCCTGCTGTGTCACTAAAGAATATCGTTCGTCATCTGGTTGCCCTAAGCTTTACATTGGAGCGCGATGGGATGGCAATTAAAACTTTTTTTCAACACAGGTAAGAATTTCTCGTGTAAATCGAAAAGAAAAATGTGTTTAGCAAACCTTGAGATTATGTAGAAAGTCGTAAGTTTCCGAAAATAACGTTCACCTGAACCTAAGAATTAATATATTAAAGCGCAACGGCAGGGTAGTGCACAAAGAGCACTAAACTTGACGTGATTTGGGTCGTCCCTAGCTCCATGATTCGATGATACAAAAATTTAGATTCTTACACTACGCTTTTATGTTTCCTCTTGTTGCGACTTGCGAATATGTGTTATTCAACGACGGGAGTAGGAATCGAAGAAAGTAAAAAGTATTAAGTAAGTGCGCGCATGATATTTATTATTATACACTATGCCCTATCCGATAACTTAATATTAACATATATTTTCTTTGTACTAAACAGACATTTTACCCTCGTATTCGTCCTTTTTGATTTGGATTACAACAATTTTAAAATTATAATTCCTGTAAATATGAAAGCCCTGGAGGTTGCGAGACATGAAACAGAATTATAAATACTTTTTTTGTAATAACTATTCTTCTCGATAAATGTGTATGTATAAAATAGAGAACCATATTCACTAGCCATGAGGAAAAGTATGATATCACTTAAAAAAAGGGAGACAGTTATTAAAAAAACTAATAAAAGTATAGTCGCGTGGAATTATTATGTATTATTCTTTACCACATTCCCAAGATTAAAGCACTTAAATTGTGAAAATTGCAAGTGACGCAAACAAGTGCTGTGCAAATGTTAAGGCATTTTTGAGTTCCGATATATTTTCTGTTGTCAACGATCGTCTTATTAAAATTCTTAGTTTCAGAGCACTGATTATTCATCTATCATGTTCCGACATAATTTCTGACGTTAAGATGAAATTAAATTTGCAATTTAATGTAATAGGAGTACGTTCAGCATCAAATTCCCCATGTATTTAAATGGGAGAACAATTGCCCATCAAAACCGTGGGGACACAATAGGGGTGCTGCCACCTACAATAGTTTGCTTTGACCAGGCCCATTGAAATGGGTACGCCAACAATAAGGTGAGCCTCGGTGATCTCGTCGGTAGGGCGTTTGAAGCACATCGCGCACTGAGACGCGGCAGCAGAACTTCTGTTGTCTGCTTCCATTGGAATCGAATGGTGTAATACTTAACGCCCGCTGAGACGCCGCAACAGACGCGTTTCCGGCGTCCCAGTGGGCGATAACCTTTAAGGTAGACTTCTGGCACGGAAATTCCCGCTTCGGTTCCGTGTAGGGGGCGTTACACCATTTGATTTCAATAGAAGCAGACAGCAGAAGTTCTGTTGCCACGTTTCCCAGCCTCTCAGTGGGCATTAAGCTTAATGTCCACTACAGCGGAACCGAAGCACGGAATTTCCATGCCAGAGAACAGATTTCCACGGTGGAAATTTTAAGTTGGTCGCGCCTACAAATGCCCTCGTGTAATTTCGCGTCTCTTCGTTTAGTTCCGGCAATCGTCATGCTCGGCCGCACTGTAGCCGAGCATGAAAGATGTTCCGCGAGGCGCCGCGGAGGCGCATTTTTGGCGTTTCAGTGAATGTTATGTAGGAATTTCCCGGCCTTTTCCCCGCATAAAGAGGCTCCGGGGATTATCCAGCCTCAAATCAAAGAGTACATGGGGATAAAATGGCACTCTCTGATGGTCTTGGCACCCAATGAAGCACGAGGTACGTGAGCATCCTGCCACCATCTCTGCACCAGTAACACGAACCACCACACTTTCGTATCGGGGTGCCAGCTAGGCAGGTTTACGTAGTTCATTATGAGCTGCTCTTGTCATCGTGAAGAGAACACACATTTATCAGGATTTTTCCCACCCAGCGTCGCATAAAGTTGGTACCTGGAGGAAACTTTGGTAAAGGCGGCCAGGGGCGTTGTGCTGATCACATCACCTTACCTTCGGCCGCCATCACCCCACCCACCCCATACGGCTTCATGGCGTTGGGCAAAGCACAGGGGAGCACTTTACTTTTACAGGAATCACAGTACAGTTTGTTTCATGCAAATGTGTGCAAAAGTTACAAGTGTCTTTCAATAGGGAGATACTTTCCAACCACCCTGTATTTAACCGAGGAGATTCAAGCAACGGGGTAATCCCGTGTGGTAAGCTGGGACGGATCGCACTACACCAGCAGGTGATATTTGGAGAAGGCATTAGAGGGGCGGCTTTGTTCCAGATCAGATATATTGATCGATGCTTCCTGCTTGGGAAGCCAGAGCCGTCGTCTTCGCGAAACCACCGCCAGGCTGCAAAAATGATCTCGGTCACTTCGTATGCAAATGGGAATTTCCTCCGCGAAAACATTTCATTTCCTTCCAGGGAACGTACAAACGACCTACCACTTGGGCTTCCCCGGCGAGGAGACGGGGAAAAATAAAGGATAAAAGGAAAGCGGAGAGAGCGACGTACGAACTTTTGGGGCAATTCTCCCAAATTCTTTTTCGGGGTCCTTTCCTTTGTTCCTCTCTGTACTTTCTGTCATCTCCGAAATTAGAGAGCGAAGCCAGTGCAGACATATTTCCGCGGACGTGCGCGGCTTGAGTCCTCCATCTTCATCCAAAAGATTTCTCAAAGACACTTCTGACTGAACATTCCTCGGGCTCCCATCTACAGAAGACTTGCCTTCAATACAGTGCTGGCACTTTGCATTGGCAAGTGGTGAGATTCCCCCCCCCCCCCCCTTTCACGCAATTTTCCGCATCATCTATACCCTGTCCCAGTCATCTCTGGATCATGCGAACGATTGGTTGATTCTGTGCTTTAAGTACACTTTATGCACAGTAAGGCTAAGGGGTGGACCTACAGTTTAAAGTGAGATCCGAACCACTATATGCCTCCACCGGCTATAGAACCCGGGACCCCTTGATTACAAGGCGACGACGCTACCACTGCGCCATCTTGGAGACGAGCAGGCGAACGAAAACAAGTCTCTGCGCAAGTTGTGACGCGACACGGCTCCACCAATGAACACGTGAGAGGGAACCGGATTGCGTGGAGGGGGGAAAGCGACTGCAGTTACCAGCCTTCGAAGCAGCGTGTACTGCTTCGCTCTGCACACTCGATTTGCTCCAGAGATAGGTGCGGTCCATAAGTTCCCGGATTGATATTTTTGCAGCCTTCCCATTAACCCCATCTAGTGGACGACTGTTGAACGAGAAGGGGGTAGCAATTAAATTTTGCTGCAAAGCTGATTTTTCAGTGACAAAGACATTTGAACTGATTCAGAAGGCGTATGGTGAGTCAGCACTGAGTCGAACAACCATCTTTGAGTGGCACAAACGTTTTCATAAGGCCGGGAGACAGTGAAGGCCGACAACAACTTGGACCAACGAGAACATCGCAGCTGTCGCTAAATTGATGAAAGAGGATCGGAAAGTGACATCTGGGATGATAGAAGAAACACTAAACATCCCCAAAATAATGGTTTAGAGGATCATGCCCGGACCTCTTCACTTCTCGTGATTTTTTCCTGCTGCACGACAACGCCCTGGCTCATCCGGCAGCAATAAATCGCCAGTTCCTCGCTGAAAAGCAAGTCTCAACGTTGCACCATCCACCTTATTTGTGGATTTGTCACCTCCGGACTATTTCCTCTTCCCAAAACTGAAAATGCACCTAAAGGGTTCAAGATTCGAATCGATTGAGGAGATCCAGAAGGGTATGACCGACAAACTTAAGACAATTCCGAAAGAAGACTTTACTGAGGCCATGAAGAGATTGGAAAATCGTGCTGAGCAACGTATGACATCAAACGGATCCTATTTTGAGTAAATAAACAGTCACAACTCATACGTCTTTGAATTTGTTATTGCCTTAGTCCGGGAACTTACGGACCGCACTGTGTATATATCTATAATCCTATAATAACCACTGTGCACCTCCACATACACGGTAAAGTTTTCCTATATAAGTCATTCACCTGTTTTCAGAATGGGCCTTACACGGTACAGTAGTCGGTCAGCATGCATCAAATTATATTCTTTTAAATGTTGACCAATTTTTACTTTAAACCCACAGATTGAAGTAGGCTTCACCAAAAATATTTTACGTTTGGTGGAGGGAAAATAACCACAATTTATTATTTAATGCACTGCCAAAGATTTCAGTTTAAAATATTATTATGTTTTTATATCAATGGTGAATGTACGCAAGTTACTCTTGCAAATGCAATTAAAATTAGCAAAAGAGCAGGGTAGAAGCAAAAAGCAACTAAAAAATGATAAATAAATTGCAACAAAACCACTGAAAAATGAACACAAGGCCTAAAAATGCAAAACAAAAACAATGTTTTTTGGTTCTAACTGAAGGAAAACGGACTACTATGAGGATTAGCATTGTCTTCAAGGTCCAGAAAAAAAAGATGATTCTTCATCAACTTTCGAGCCCTGCTTATAAAGGTGAGCACGTGGTGGTCACATGGCTTTCCAAGGTTGTGAAGGAAATCAAGTCAGAGTTTCTTTAAGTTTGTCCAGAAGTACAGTATGCGCCAAAATATACAGTACTGAAATGAAAAGATGAACAAAAGTATAAGACATGTTACAATATAGTGACTGGACTATATGCAACCCAAATAACAATCGTGCTTTGGGTTGCATAACTGTCAGGAAAGCTAAGGTTAGGTTAGGTTAGGGCATGTGGAGTGGACGATTGTCATTTGGGTTGCATATAGACCAGTCACCTTTATCAAACTCGGTCCACCTTCACGACCGCTTCCGTATGAGCGGAAATAATGCTCAACTATGAATACTTTTTCCTCCGTCGAGAGACCCATTTCCAACAACAACTGCACAACACAACTTCCTTTTCACTACTGCGAACACGTGCAGCTGAGCTATGCCCCGTCGACAAACGCAACCACGTGTTCCAGATGCGCGAGTTTCAGTACTGTATATTTTGGCGTATACCGTATATGTCATCATCTATTTCCACAGATACAATTGACGTTTTCCACTTTACATAAACAGGTGGAGGCACATAGTGGTTCGGATTCCCACTTTAAACTGTAGGTCCAGTCCCGATAGGATTTAAAACACAAACTCAAACGAACTTTACATAAACAGTAATTTGAATGCAACCTTTTATACAAAGCAAGGTTCTCACACAACTCATGCACCGCATTGCTCATTCCAAGGAGATCCTTATCTCTGTTTTCCTTCAGCTCGATAATCATGTCAACAGTTCATTCGATATGAATTCACATATCTTATCAGTGCCTTTCTTGCAGTTATGTCCCGTAGGAGTGAAAGAAATGTTTTTATTCACAGCTTAAATCCAACCTGATAGCTGATCAAATCGTTAAAATATTTCAACTTATCTAGATAGATTTCCTATATCTCCGGTGCGGCGTTGCGAGATAAACTCTAACAATGAACAAAGTGTTCGTTCTAGAAATAAAAGTCCTTTCAACAACACTACACACAATCAATTTTCGAACTAATACCAATTCTTTGATTCATTTGGTTTATTTTAGTTCGCATTTCTGCCACTTTTGGATAATCGCGAAGATGAGGATGATGAAATTGATGAAACTATCCATGCCCAGGGTGGGATTCGAACCTAGGACCCCTGGCGTCGTAGGTCGGCTAATGTCAATGTAATCACAATTATTATGAAGGGGTGTGGCAAGACGAATGGGTCACTCCAATAAAAATGTACGCTTCAATTTATGCACCCAATAACCCTAATACGGATATTTGCAATATTATGAAAGTCATAACTAAGTTAGACCTCTGCGACCACAATGTGTTCGGTTAACAATAAAGTGATTGACACGTACAAAGAATGAAATAACCATATGTGCGAGGAAGAAATACACATAGATGTAAATATACAGTTTGTAAGATCTGTCACCTTCTGGAATATTGCAGAATGTTGACATTACCCTATTTCAATACAAGCAAAACGACGCATGAATGAAGTTGACAAATTGAAAATCGAACCCTTGAATAAACACAGCTAGGATAGGTCAACCTTTCTTATTAGCATTGTGGATGGGTACTTTCTCTAGCTGGAACGAGTTACCAAGTACTAGAGTTTTGTTTATACTTTTCAAAATTATTATCAACTATGGAGAATACATTATCTTTTCTTTTTTATTAACTTCTAGCAGGCCCATAGCAAGAATTTTATTTCCGGAGGGGGTGTCATCCCTTATCAGCACGGCCGTCGCCAGAAATATTTGTCGAGGTGGTCAGGCCATTGATAAAACGTGATTAGTGCAAATAATAACGACAATAATAACTATTAAAAGTTATTAAAAATAGACAATTTTAATCCAAATTAATTGTAGTTATTATAATAATTATTAATTAAAAGATAGACTTTGCTACTCGATCGACCGTGTTAATGAATATCTCACATAATCATTGTCCATTATTATTTTTTTTTTTTGTAGTTAGTGTACTGAGAATCATAGTAATTGTATTTTGTCATTCACTTTTACACAATCGTTCAAAGAAAGGCTTTAAATTTAAAATTTTACTCATAAAGTTTATACTCTGTGACCTCTCTCAAAGAAAACGTTTAGGTTTTGGAGTCTGTGGATCCATTTATTTGTTGGATTAAATGGTAGAATATAAAAATATAATCTGGTTCTTCATGCACTAAACTTTTTTCGAAGTAATGCAGCTTTTACTGTGGTTATAACTTTATATGGGTTTAAATTATATATTTGTAGAATTTCCAGGCGGGCTTCAGCCTCCTTACCCCTCCCCCTGGCTACGTGCCTGACTTATAGTATTAAACCGAAGGTTAATGGCTGCAGCAACATACGCCTTCCATCTGTCCATATCCTGGGCAAGATGATCCAATCTTTTGCATCCTTAAAGATTTCCTTTAGGTCAATCTCAACGTTATCTTCGTCTTGGCCTTCCTACAGGCCTCTTACCATCAGGTTTCCCAGCAAGATTCCTGTAAACTCTTCTTTTCTGTCCCATTCGTGCAACATGGCCTGCCCTCCTCAGTCTGAACTTCTAGTACCGTGGAGAACTGATTTTCCATGACCTTGTCATTATAACTGAATACATTATCGTCAGCACTACGAAAAACCAATGTCTGTCACTCCCAACCGAAAATCAGGGTGCTGTCGTACCACATCAAGCCGGCCCCCGAGGCGGAGTGGTTGGCACATCGCGCTACGACGCCAGGGGTCCCGGGTTCGAATCCCGGCCGATCAATCGTACCACATCAACAAACTTCCGTGACGTCTAAAGATATCAAGGCGAACACCTTCTCTAAGTAACACCTTATTGTTCTAATATGAATAGAATGGAACAGAATATAATTTATTTCGAGTATGAGCCTTTACAGCTGTGCATACCATACAAGGATGAAATATTTTAGTGCAATTTTCATACACCCGTCCTCCTCTCAGTCTACTACCACATTCACACTGTTTGGGAGTTCACAAACCCCGCCTTTCATTTTCATTCATTCACTACACTTGCACTGTTCGCCGAGTGATTCCTAAATCTTTTTCAGATTTTATTTATTTAGTAGCCACCTTTCACATATTTTCGCTATCCCCACTGAGCTTCTTTGCTCTCTTTGCCCAGACATAGTGTAGGAAAGTTCCCAGTTTCCTTATATGCGCCTCATATGCCGCTTGGAGAGATCTTATCATTCTGGCGGATGGTTCTCCCTGATGGCACAGCGGTAACATCGCCTTTGTAATAAGGGGTCCCGGGGTCGAAAGTGGTTGAGATCCTGCTTCAAACTGTAGGTCTTAAAACAAAACTTCATTCATTAAAGTGTACTAACCATGTTGCAATTTGGATTGCAAATTCTGGAGCAACAGCAACTCGTTCTAATATGTTCTCGGTGAGAAAAAAATAAACGCCACTGGCAATCACGTACCTGTGCTGCGAAGTTGCATACAGACATGCTGCGAAGTTGCATACAGACAGGATAGAAGCAGTTTTTCGAGCTCGGAGAGATTCGAAATGAGGTCACAATAAGCAAAAAATTTAAGATTGTTTTGATGTCCTGTACCATGATCACTTTGTAGGTGTTCTAAGGCAACTGTAGTTCTGGTCCAGCATTTCTCATTACTGGTCTTCCCGATGGTCACGCCCTCCCATTATAATCAAGGTGTACCGGGTTTGATACCCGGCGGAGGTACATCGCGGTTCAGAGCCTACTTTAAACTGAAGTCCCGATCAGCCTTACAGTGCATAAATTGGACTTTAAACAAACGCTCGAAATTCATTAGTTGATTCTGCCTAAGTGGCTGCAAGCTATGCACAAGCAAGCACTGAATACCCTTCCACACTCCTCTTGTCCCCGTAAGATTAACATAAACAACACCCAGCTCACTACAAAATCACAACACGCTGAGGTATAGTAATTGAACAAAGCCTTAATACTTAACTGTTGGTGGCATGCTGAAGATCCCAATTTGGCTGATGATAATACCATGGGAAGAACATCTCGACATCTTTCACAACCATGAAAGAAGCGTACATCGCACACTTTCCTTCCTATACGCTCCGCTGTCAGATCTGATATGTAATTACACCAGAGCTCCCCCTGCCCATATCGGCGAATGTTTGTTTTCAAAAGAGATAAGGCTGACATATAATCTTCAGGCAGTTCCAATCTCCCAGCTGTCGGCAAACACGTGGATCGACAATGCAAGTCATAAATGTCCCTTTGCAAAGCACAATGGAGCCGCCAAGGAGGGGTCAGAGGGGGCACTTGCCCAAAATAAAATATCTGGGAAAATTTCATGAACATCAGATGAAGTGGTCTCTGATATTTGTGCAGACAAAGAAGTATTCATCAACGAAGTGATAGATGTTTGTAAAAAAGAAGCAAGCAAGCAACGCGAATCCAGTTTCTATTTAAACAGCGGACTCAAGTCTGAACTTGTATCAAAGCTATCATTTAATTAAATTTCAATTTTACGATTTGTAAAATCATAACAAAAAAATAATAAAAGGTACAACACAAATTTCTATGAAGGGTAAAGTGTAAAATCTTACATGGTAGCGCATATTCCGACGATATTGATGCGTTTCCCAACATGCTGTGATCCGACGCTCATGTGTCTCGTCCCGCCAGCAACGTTCGGGGTGCCTCGTGACACGACAATGCCCGATGTCAGTCGAAGAGAATTCAACTGAGCGCTGATTCGTTGTTTCCCAGCCGCCACCTGGAAATGCAAGCCGTTTAATCGAGCCGAACGAAAACAGATCTGACGTACGGAACAAGCTCATTTTTTTCCAACGGGAGTACTAGGATGGAGGAAGGATATATATATATACGGCGTTGATCTCTCAGGTAAGATAAGAAATATTCGCGAGACGCGGTCCGGGGTACCTCCACAAAGATGATTCCCCTTTCCATCAAGGGTGACTTCAGCACCTTGTTCCTCCCCGACGTGTTAACAAAACCCCTGCGGATGCCATTTCGTCACGGCGGGAAGCATACGTCCCTAGCTAAGCATAATCCCCCGGCAAGAAACAGCCTCCTCGCTGGGAGATGAAACCTCAGCATCCCCCGTACCTGAGATAAGTCTCCATCCCGCTCTGCATGCCTCCCTGGGGGGTCGTAATGTGTTTTCCAAGTGAGATTCCCTCCGTACATGGATTCCGACTCAGGGCACGCTGCTCTCGGCCTCTGGCGTCGTCGTGCGTAATTAAAGCGACGCTCAACGATCGGCATTATTTTACCCAGAGAACCTACGTGACGTCACACACGGAGAGAGGAACGGTGAAGATTCATTCTAATCCTACAACACGGAGGCAGGCAGGAGGTGATAAACGAGAACAAGCAATTTGAGCGTATGCCAGGGCAAAACCTTGTGTGTTGAGTCCATTATTTGCAAAAGCAGTATAGTTAGCTGCCCTCAGTGGCGGCGATTGGGTTCCAAAACCGGGGGGGGGGGGGCAAAAGGCAGTAAGTACTGTTGAGAGCTGAGAAGACTGCGAGTGCGGGGTGAGGTTCGGGGGTGAACGGGGAGGAAGTGTGGGGAGCGAAGTTTCGACTTGGTGTTCAATTTTTCAGTGTTGCCAGACATACAGAAATTCCTGTAGGAAAGGGTGAGAATCTGATAATGGAATCGGGAGTCTCCGGTTGCTCACATCTTTCCCGAGGGATGACCGTGTCAGGTGCTCCCGCGAAGAAGCATTAACAGACGCTAGGAAATACACAAAAAGCACACACCCTTACTTTCTTAGACACGTTGGAAGCAGATTGCTTTAATTTGTGAAGTTTTGCTAATTGTTGCCTCAAACGTTTATTGCTAATTTGAACATTCTTCACTTTATGTAATAAACGATTGCATTGTTTCTTTACTTGTTCTTCAGCACATTTTAATTTCTTTTTCACAGTTTCAACTCACTATTATTCTTGGAGATTGCGTATATTGAGTATATTTCCAGTACTCAAAGTCTCTGAATTATTGTGTGCCATGCAAATTCTTTTGCAAGAAGATGACTCTTCAAGTTTTCCACTGCTCGCTTTCGAATCTTGACGTTTATTGGCACGTCCACTTCGATCAATTATGTAATTTGGCTGTTGCACACTACAATTCACCACACAACCAGGTAAATTTAAACTTGGTTCAGCGTTTTTATTAAGCTGCGTTCTACAGGCATTGCTCAGCAGTTCTGCTTTTAAGTTTCGTTTGTAATCGGCATCCAGAAAATGCGATGAGCACACTGTGGCTCTTTTGATATTAACAGGATCTAATCTCTTACACTTTGAAACCCACATCTTGCACATAATCGGATCCTTTGGGACATGGCCATAGGCAGGAAGAATGTTGGGGAGGGGGTTCACTCTTAATTTTTCCCATGGGCGTCGCATAATCTTTAGTCATAAAAATTATGTTGTTTGACCATTCACACGAAACTTAATTTTTGGAATTTTGAAAACTGTCGAAAGCAGTAATTCTTTGGTTTAAATAGTAAAACATAACCTGGTACCTGCATTGTAACCTCAATTTTTATATCTAACGCTGTTTTTCTTCGGTTATTCTGTTCGAATACTAACTAACTGGACTTTATTTCAGTTATTAACAATGAAACTAACAAACATTGTGCTATTTTGTAACTTGCAATAAACGATGTATATTCTATAGACCAGTTCGATCCCACTTTCCGACGCTCATATTGTTCCTATGCTTTTCAAACAGCATTATATACAACCACTATGCACTATACAAGTATGTGCTTTATAGGACCGCATATAGGTTAAATGTACAGTATGTACTACCGTATATCGACTTCTGGGTGAAGGATAGTGAATGTAACACGCTATGAAGCAGGATATTCTAGGTTTGAACACTTATGAAGGGCCATTTAAACCCTAATGGAACAGGGAATTAAAAGTTGTAACTGGAATTTTGGGACAATCGCAAGAGAATTTTCAGTCTGATCCAGGAACAGCACTGGAAAGAGGACAGCAGAAGTGAAAATGAAGGGGTCGCGGGTGGGCTGTGATTCTGAGAATGAAACCCATTTCGCTCAAATTTCAGAATTCAAAATGTTTGAAAATTTCAACTCGATCATTTCAGAATTGTGTGTCTGTTGTATTTTGTGCAACTGCGAATATTTTTTAAAAAATATGTTACAAATTTTAGTTTCTGAACTCGCATTAATCCAACATGCCAGAAGTTTCGGTAGGGGGGGGGGGCTTGAACCCTAACCCCCCTATGCTTTGGGAGCAAATAGCTTACACCTACTATATTTCTTGCGTTGTTCTGGCACAAAGCAACAGCACAATTGCGCGGCATCTTACTGAAGTGTTACTGTTGTTGCAAAAAAAAAGAACATCCCCACTATCACACAAGCTACAGAAAAGGAAACACAAGGCACTTTCAAGTTCCCTCGCACAAATGCAGACCCTATAACAAGCGGAAAGGTCAGTGACAGCGTCACCCCTGTCCCTTGATTGACGTCAGGGTTGGAACCTCCCACGACCCTCTTTTTTCAGCTTCGGGAGGGAAGACTGCGCTACTTTCTCAACTATTTTGGATCTGTGTGTGTGCGTCTTGCTAACTTCAGTGCTCTTGTTCCATTGTTGCAGTGCGAGTATGTCTTCTTCGCGAAGAATGGGACAGACAATTCACAGTGAAGCTAGGGAGATAATAAGAAACGTGATACAGCAGTGTGATGAAGAGGCCAAAGAAGGAAAATTAAAGTACTTGCTACAGCAATCAAATTTGCGTGTGTCTAATTACACGGGCGTATCTGTGCGGAGTGTATCAAAAATAAGGAAAGAGGCCCATGAAGCGGGCGAGACGTCACTGTCTACACCGGGTAAGAAACGACGACGAGCCGAGCAATACAGATTCCATTGCGACGAATTCGATCGAAGGGTCATCAGAGACGTAATACAAGAATTTTACCTTGTGAAAAATACAATACCAACGGCACCGAAACTTCTTTCAGCCATTCGTGAAAAAATTAATTTTCCGTGGAAAGTGCATAGTTTACGTCGTCTGCTTCATGATATGGGTTTCAGTTGGAAAAAATGCAGAAGCAACAAAAAAATTCTCATAGAACGTCCAAATATTGTTCATTGGCGTGCCAAATATCTAAGGGCAATTAAAAAATTGAGATCGGAGAATCGTGTGATAGTATATATCGACGAGTCATGGGTCGACAACAATCTCACCTTTGGGAAATGCTGGCAAAGTGACTCAGTACAAGGAGTGTCAACCAACACCAGTTCCTTCAATAGGTTAATTTTAGTTCATGCTGGTTCAAGGCACGGCTTCATAAATGTATCAAACTTGATTTTTAGGGCAGGAAAGGCAACCGGAGACTATCATGGACAGATGAATTCCGTTAACTTCGAGAAATGGGTGAGGGAAAAACTTCTGCCGGCCCTCCCGAGGGCAAGTGTTTGTGTATTGGATAACGCTCCCTACCACAACATACAGGTGAATAAGCCTCCGACTAAATATTCTGTGAAGCAGGAGATGATAGACTGGTTAAGACTAAACGAAGTGCCATTTTCAGAAAGCATGAAAAAATTTGAATTATTCCAATTGATCGAAAAGTACAGGCCGCCAGATAAGATTTTTCGTGTGGATGAACTTTTGAAGACGAATGGCCATTCAGTGCTTCGGTTGCCTCCTTACATGTGCGAATTGAATGCCATTGAACTAGCGTGGGCTAAAATAAAACGACTTGTGAGGGAGAAAAATATAACAGGAGATTTGACGTTGTCAAGGTTGGAGGAAGTGACAAAGAGTGCGGTGGAATCTGTGACGCCAGCTGACTGGGAAGGATATGACAGGCATGTCATCACTGTCGAACAGGACTACTGGCAGAAAGATGGTCTGATGGAGGACACTGTGGATAGAATCGTTATTTCACTAGGTGGTATTGACAGTGATGAAGACGACAACATCAGTGACAGCGATTCATCTTCGGGATCGGAATTGGCACAAACCTTATCAGATAGTGACGATGACTGATGAAAGGTGAGTGGAAAGCATGTTATTGTACAAATACTTTAATAATCAAAATAAAATTCCTCCATTATTAGTATTGCTTTCACTTGTTGCTATGTAATATCTTCCATTCATTTGCAATGCGTTTTCGTACCATGCCTTTTTCATTTATGCCGCTGCCACCCTGAAAGGAAGACTAGCTGGCTGCGCACGGCGACAACAGTTTCGCATTCCTCAGCCTTGCAGTCTTCTCAGCTCCCAACAGTATATTTCCCTTCGTAGATAGGATTTAGCATAGTGCGGGAGCAAAAGTGGCGAAAAGTTTGGGGGGAACTTCCCCCTCGTTCCCTACTTGGTTACGCGGTGTAACACTAAACGCACGGCCATGATATTTAGAGGGTGGCTGAAGTTCGCGCTGTTGCCACGTCGAAGCACAACGGATCTCGTTGTAGAGTTGGTATTTGTAATCCATGTGATACAAACTGACAGTATTTGCTTCAAAGGCCAGGGATGACAGTATTCCTATATGTGAACATCAAAAACTCAATATGCTGACCAAGGCAGAAATTTATTTTATTATAAAACAAACTAAACGTAACGTTTCAACATTCTAGCAAGGTCTTCTTCAGACTCTGTACCAAGTACAAATGAAACAAGGTACAAAACAGGAAGATATATATATATATAGGGACACAAATTTATGGTAAATAAAAACTGAGGAAAGCGGTAAATAAAATGTTAGATCAGCGGTATATACCAGCGGTGAAAAAAAAAATTGCACACACTTTTTCATTATGAGAGGAAACAACATACAAAAGAGCTATAAATTGATAAACTACTTCATTTTATATACTGTACACATGCACAAGTACTTAGCTGTCCAACCAAAAAGAAAACATCAACACAAAATCACTTCATTTCTAAATTGCTTATCTCAAGTGATTTATTCATTGTAAGTATTTACAGGATATCCTTGCTGTCCAACAAATAAAATAATCACTACTGCACATACACAAACACATGTTGAAAATCACATTATGATAAACAAACTTCATTCATGACTGAACACCAATGACACCATTGTTTCCCTTGATGTGCGGGAACAGACTAATCTTATCGCTGCTACAGCTAGCATGTTCAATGAAACTGGAAGTTGAGTAGACATTCGGAGGAAGAAAGGAATGCGGCTTGACAGGGAACGAAGTTTTCGATCTGAGATTACGTGCATGTGAAATCCCAATTTGCAGGGTCTTCATGATGTGATCGAAGATAAAACGTTC